>NC_090194.1:38149092-38172078 GCF_024679245.1 Pseudorasbora parva
CCTCATAAACCACATTTATAGTGTAATACCAGTGTAATACCCATGTAGTTATACAAATTTCTGTCCTCATAAACCACATAAACAGGCTCACACACACACACACACACACACACACACACACACTGCCCCTAAACCTACCCATCACAGGAAACATTCTGCATTTTTACTTTCTCATAAAAACTCCTCCTGTGTGATTTATAAGCCTTTTGTAAAGTGGGGCCATGGGTAATGTCCTCATATTTCACCCTCTCCTGTAATACCTGTGTCTTACCCATGGCATTATACACATTTGTGTCCTCATATGTCACAAAAACATGCCCACACACACAGACACACACACACACACACACAGACACACACACACACACACACACACACACACACACACACACACACACACACACACACACACACACACACACACACACACACAGATTTAATGGTTTGAGTAAGAGTTTGACTTCCTGCTCTGTTGTGGGGGACAGTGATGCAGCAACAACATCCTGTTTTTCTGGCTCATGAAGCGGGACAATAGAAGACTGAGCAGGAGTGCAGACTGGACACACACACACACGCACACACACACACACACACGTTTTTTTTGTGACATATGAGAGATGAGCTCTGTGAAGATCTGTGTATGCCACTGGGCCATGATTTTGTACATGTTTAACTGCACCTCTAATGTTTATGTCCCTGTGTGTGTGTGTGTGTGTGTGTGCGTGTGTGTGCGTGCGTGTGTGTGTGTGCGTGTGCATGTGTGCGTGTGTGTGTCAGACCCCAGTCTGTGGTCAGCAGAGCATGTCCTCCAGTGGCTGCAGTGGGCAGTGAGGGAGTTCGGGCTGGAGCTGGACGTGTCTCGCTTCCTCAGCACTGATGGGAAGCAGCTCTGCAAGATGACCAGAGACGAACTCCAGCGCCTGACCTGCAGCTACACCGCCGACATCCTGCTGTCACACCTGCACTACCTCAGAGAGAGTGAGTGTGTGTGTGTGTGTGTGTGTGTGTGCATTCTGACGCTTCATTAGCTCTTCATTACTGACCTCTGACCTCATTCACTCCACTGACCTCTGACCTCATTCACTCCACTTATTAACATGCATTAATAAATCAGATTACACCTGTGTGAATCTTATCAAACCTCTCCTGGTCATACTTCACCCTAAAATCTGAAGATTTTTATATATATAGACTATATACTATGCCGTACTCCTTCACATATCATATACACATTACAGTTTGTGTTGTTAAAAGCGCTGTATAAATAAAAGTGACTTGACTGGCCTGCACCAATCACAACAAGACATTTTGGACAATTTCACGCTCTCAGCTTTGTGGGATCAGTTTGTGGACGGCCCCTTCCTGTCCCAGCATGACTGCGCTCCAGTGCACAAAGCGTCGCTCCATAAAGACATGGATGAGGAGTTTGGTGTGGAGGAACTGGACTGGCCTGCACAGAGTCCTGAGCTCAACCCGATAGAACAGCTTTGGGATGCATTAGAGCGGAGACTGAGAGCCAGGCCTTCTCGTCCAACATCAGTGCCTGACCTCACAAATGAGCTTCTAGAAGAATGGGCAAAAATCCCCATAAACACACTCCTAAACCTTGAGGAAAGCCTTCCTAGAAGAGCTGGAGCTGTTAGAGAGGGTGGGCCGACTCCAGATTAAACCCCACGGATTAACAATGGGGAGCTGGTGTGTGTGTAGAGGCGGCACAACACTTAGCCTAGAGAACATCATTCTCTTTTCGTCTTCAGGTACTGTTTTGTGATCACTTGACAAAAATGTTAGGACTCCCCTCGATGGCTCTATGCTGGCAGGACTCCGCTCGATGGCTCTATGCTGGCAGGACTCCCCTCGATGGCTCTATGCTGGCAGGACTCCCCTCGATGGCTCTATGCTGGCAGGACTCTCCTCGATGGCTCTATGCTGGCAGGACTCTCCTCGATGGCTCTATGCTGGCAGGACTCCCCTCGATGGCTCTATGCTGGCAGGACTCCCCTCGATGGCTCTATGCTGGCAGGACTCCCCTCGATGGCTCTATGCTGCCAGGACTCCCCTCGATGGCTCTATGCTGGCAGGACTCTCCTCGATGGCTCTATGCTGGCAGGACTCCCCTCGATGGCTCTATGCTGGCAGGACTCCCCTCGATGGCTCTATGCTGGCAGGACTCCCCTCGATGGCTCTATGCTGGCAGGACTCCCCTCGATGGCTCTATGCTGGCAGGACTCCCCTCGATGGCTCTATGCTGGCAGGACTCCCCTCGATGGCTCTATGCTGGCAGGACTCTCCTCGATGGCTCTATGCTGGCAGGACTCCCCTCGATGGCTCTATGCTGGCAGGACTCCCCTCGATGGCTCTATGCTGGCAGGACTCCCCTCGATGGCTCTATGCTGGCAGGACTCCCCTCGATGGCTCTATGCTGGCAGGACTCCCCTCGATGGCTCTATGCTGGCAGGACTCCCCTCGATGGCTCTATGCTGGCAGGACTCTCCTCGATGGCTCTATGCTGGCAGGACTCCCCTCGATGGCTCTATGCTGGCAGGACTCCCCTCGATGGCTCTATGCTGGCAGGACTCCCCTCGATGGCTCTATGCTGGCAGGACTCCCCTCGATGGCTCTATGCTGGCAGGACTCCCCTCGATGGCTCTATGCTGGCAGAACTCCCCTCGATGGCTCATGCTGGCAGGACTCCCCTCGATGGCTCTATGCTGGCAGGACTCCCCTCGATGGCTCTATGCTGGCAGGACTCCCCTCGATGGCTCTATGCTGTCAGGACTCCCCTCGATGGCTCTATGCTGGCAGGACTCCCCTCGATGGCTCTATGCTGGCAGTACTCCCCTCGATGGCTCTATGCAGACAGGACTCCCCTCGATGGCTCTATGCTGGCAGGACTCCACTCGATGGCTCTATGCTGGCAGGACTCCGCTCGATGGCTCTATGCTGGCAGGACACACACGGATTGTGTGTATCCAAGATGGCAGCACTGTGTTTGTGTCTGTCTTGTCTGATCTGTTAATCTGCAGTTGTACATCTTGTATGTTTAAATGTTGCATATTTATTGTAATGAAGTCGATTTAAAATCAGACTCCATTTTGCACTGAGCCTGGATTAAAGCTAGACCGCGTTGGGTGAAGCGTGCTTTGCTTACCTGTTGCACTATCCCGGGTCACCATCCGTCATCACGCTTTCGCTTTGGAAAGCGCTTGCGTTAAACAACGGTGAACGGAAAGTTACGGCTGTTTCTTGACGAACTCCTGGATATTAAACTAACTGGAGCTTACAGATCATCACGGCAGTGGGGATATCTGCAGTTGAGGTACTGTGTCTTTCGCATTGTCACCTCAACGGTCTGCTTTTTTTTTTTTTTTTTTTTTTTTTTTTTTTTTTTTTTTTTTTGGAGTCGTGGAGCTGTTTGAGCAAGTAATTGTTTCAGAGGTTTTTCTGCACGATTTCATTTTTTCCCTGGCATCATGAAAATGCTCCTTTTTTGTGCGGTAATCTTTATGTTCGGACTATGGGACATGCCAAGGAAGACGGAAGATAAAACGATTCATTTGTTGCGTCTTCACATGCAACTGCCAACAAAATGTACGGACAATATCTTCATATTTCGGGCTGCTAGTAATTCTGTGTTAATGGACTCAAGGACAAAGAACTCACTTATCTCTACTTTCATTCCTACGATCTCCTTATACTCTCATAAAGATCAATGTAATTCTTCACTAAAAAATTTTAGGCAGCGATATCTGATAATGTTGTTGCTTTTACTGGCCGGTATTAATCCAAATCCTGGTCCAGTTGGAATTGTTTCAACTCCTTTGGATTTCTCAAATAGATCAGGCCTGGGCATTGTACACTTAAATGTCCGTAGCCTGTTGCCAAAATTAGACCAATTACAAATATGGGCCAGGGCGACCAAAGCAGATGTTTTGGTTATTTCTGAGACGTGGCTTAAAAAATCAATCTCAAGCCACGATATTGCATTGAAGGGGTATAATGTGTTTAGAACTGATCGTAAAAGTAAAGGGGGTGGGGTTGCAATATATATTAAATCAAACTATCATGCTACTGTTCTTAAATCAGTTTCTTTCCCAAAACAGTTTGAGTTTTTGGCTATTGATCTGGAATATGGAAAGGATTGTCATTTATGTATAGTTGGTTGTTATAGACCACCAGCAGCTAGCAGTGATGCTCTCACCTCATTGTCAGCTGCTTTAACCGACTTACTTTCTAAAGATCTTGTATTATTGGGTGATTTGAATTGGAATTGGTTAACATCAAACTCAGAACAGTTTAAAGCATATTGTGATTCTGTGAATTTTACTCAACTTATTGAATCACCTACACGACCAAATCATAAGAACCCAAGTAAGTCCACTTTAATAGATATCATATTAACAAATAAACCTCATAAATACACCTATACAGGGGTTTTTTCTGATGATGTCAGTGATCATTGTTCTATTGCCGTTATAAGGGATTGTAAAATTCCCAAAGTAAAACCTAGATTTATTACAAAAAGGAGCTTTAAACTTTTTGATACACAAGGGTTTCTGCATGAGTTGTTTTCATCTGATTGGGATAGATTGTTTTTAATACCTGATGTGAACATTGCATGGCAGTATTTTCACACTTTATTCTTGAAGATTGTGAATAAGCATGCACCAGTTAGGACATTCAGAGTAAAAGGCCATGATAACCCATGGTTCTCAAATGAACTATCTGAACTTCTTCATGAAAGAAATTTGGCTTGGGCCATAGCGAGGAAATCGGATACGGAAAGAGATTGGGTAGCATTTAGAACATTGCGAAACAAATGTACAGCTTTAATTCGTAGATCAAAATCTGAATATTATCTAAATGAAACCTCACAAAATTTAAATAATCCTATTAAATTTTGGAAAACCATCAAATCACTTTCTCCCTCTACGTTGTATAAGGATTTTCCTGATCAAATTTTAGTAAAAGATAGTCTGATTACTAATAGGACGGACATGGTAAATGTTTTTAATAAGCATTTTATTTCTTCAGGTTCAATATTTAATGAAAGTTCTTTGAGTGATATACCAAATCCATCACCTCTACTGAGAGATGATAGTGCTATTTTTAGATTTTCTCCTATTTTAAGAAGTGAAGTTTTAAAGGCATTAAAAAACCTGGACATTAAGAAGTCTGCAGGGCCTGATGAAATTGAGCCATATTTTTTGAAAGTAGCTGCCGAGGTCATTGCTGGCCCATTAGCTCATATTTTTAATTTATCATTAGAACAGAATGTTGTTCCTGATGTTTGGAAATCTGCTTTGGTTGTACCCCTGCTTAAAGGTGGAGATTCGGCCAATTTAAATAATTATAGACCGATTTCCAAGCTATCAGTGATAGTCAAAATTTTAGAATCTATTGTCAGTGAACAGCTAAAGGAATTTTTGTCTAGAAACAGCATTTTGTTCAGGTATCAGTCCGGTTTCAGAAAGAATCATAGTACGGTAACTGCCACAATGAAAGTTCTAAATGACATTACCTGTGCTCTAGATAAAGGAAGATCATGTGCTGCAATGTTTATTGATTTGGCAAAAGCTTTTGACACTGTCAATCATGGTATCCTTTTATCGCGTCTATATAGTATTGGTCTTTCAGAAACCGCATTGGCCTGGATTAGGAGCTACTTACAGAACAGGTGTCAAAGAGTGCAAATTAAGGGGTTTCTTTCTGATAAGCTCAGTATTGAATCTGGTGTGCCACAGGGGTCCATTCTTGGTCCCCTGTTATTTACATTATATATAAATAATCTTGGTGATAATTTGACAGAGGCTAGTATTCATTTATATGCTGATGACACTATAATTTACTGTTTTGCATCCTCCATTGATAGCTGCATTTTAAAGCTGCAGGAAGCATTTGTAATACTTCAGCGTAACCTCATCTCTTTAAATCTAGTTCTGAATGATAAGAAAACAAAATATATTGTCTTCTCTAGGAAACGTAAGTGTGAATCTTCGATACCATCTCTTTACACTTTGCAGGGTATTTCTATAGAACTAGTCTCCTCCTATAGATACCTAGGCTTTGTATTGGAAGAGGACTTATCATTTAAGTTACATATTAAACATTTGTTATCTAAGTTAAGGCTACAGCTGGGGTTTTACTTTCGGAATAGTGCATGTTTTTCACAGTCAGCTAGAAAAAAGCTGGTGGAAGCTACTTTCTTACCTGTCTTAGATTATGGAGACGTTTTTTACAGAAATTCCACTAAGGCCCTTTTACAATCATTGGATTCCGTTTATCACTCTGCTTTAAGATTTATAACTCGGGCAAATCATTACACTCATCATTGTGCACTGTATGAAATGGTGGGTTGGCCTTCACTTCATTTAAGAAGGAACAAGCACTGGCTTATATTTGTGTATAAGGCCATAGTTGGCCAGCTTCCTCTGTATATGAATAGTCTAATAACTGTCAATAGTAAAGGGCATAATCTGCGTTCAAGTAGATACATTCTTTTAAATGTCCCCTTAATGAAGACAGAGTTTGGAAAAACTGCTTTTATTTATAGTGCATCAACTGCCTGGAATGAGATTCAAAGATCACTAAAACTTAGTGGATTTATTTCACTCAATGAGTTTAAGTTATATCTTAATCGAACATTTCAAGCTTTCTGTACTTGTTCTTGTTCTTAATCATGTATTATTGCTGGAAATGTGTGTGTGGTCATTTTTTGTTTTATGTATTTAATTTTACGTTGTTGGTTTTATTTTGTTTGTTTTTTTGTGTGCTGCTACCTTGGCCAGGGCTCACTTGTAAATGAGATATCTATCTCAATGTGATTTTATTCCCTGGTTAAATAAAGGTATAATAAAAAAAAATAAATAAAGGACTCCCCTCGATGGCTCTATGCTGGCAGGACTCCCCTCGATGGCTCATGCTGGCAGGACTCCCCTCGATGGCTCTATGCTGGCAGGACTCCCCTCGATGGCTCATGCTGGCAGGACTCCCCTCGATGGGTCTATGCTGGCAGGACTCCCCTCGATGGCTCATGCTGGCAGGACTCCCCTCGATGGGTCTATGCTGGCAGGACTCCCCTCGATGGCTCTATGCTGGCAGGACTCCCCTCGATGGCTCTATGCTGGCAGGACTCCCCTCGATGGCTCATGCTGGCAGGACTCTCCTCGATGTCTCATGCTGGCAGGACTCTCCTCGATGGCTCTATGCTGGCAGGACTCCCCTCGATGGCTCTATGCTGGCAGGACTCCCCTCGATGGCTCTATGCAGACAGGACTCCCCTCGATGGCTCATGCTGGCAGGACTCCCCTCGATGGCTCTATGCTGGCAGGACTCCCCTCGATGGCTCTATGCTGGCAGGACTCCCCTCGATGGCTCTATGCTGGTAGGACTCCCTCGATGGCTCTATGCTGGCAGGACTCCCCTCGATGGCTCTATGCTGGCAGGACTCCCCTCGATGGCTCTATGCTGGCAGGACTCCCCTCGATGGCTCTATGCAGATAGGACTCTCCTCGATGGCTCTATGCAGACAGGACTCCCCTCGATGGCTCTATGCAGACAGGACTCCCCTCGATGGCTCTATGCAGACAGGACTCTCCTCGATGGCTCTATGCTGGCAGGACTCCCCTCGATGGCTCTATGCAGACAGGACTCCCCTCGATGGCTCATGCTGGCAGGACTCTCCTCGATGGCTCTATGCAGACAGGACTCCCCTCGATGGCTCTATGCTGGCAGGACTCCCCTCGATGGCTCATGCTGGCAGGACTCCCCTCGATGGCTCTATGCTGGCAGGACTCCCCTCGATGGCTCTATGCTGGCAGGACTCCCCTCGATGGCTCTATGCTGGCAGGACTCCCCTCGATGGCTCTATGCTGGCAGGACTCCCCTCGATGGCTCTATGCTGGCATGACTCCCCTCGATGGCTCTATGCTGGCAGGACTCCCCTCGATGGCTCTATGCTGGCAGGACTCCCCTCGATGGCTCTATGCTGGCAGGACTCCCCTCGATGGCTCTATGCTGGCAGGACTCCCCTCGATGGCTCTATGCTGGCAGGACTCCCCTCGATGGCTCTATGCAGACAGGACTCCCCTCGATGGCTCATGCTGGCAGGACTCTCCTCGATGGCTCTATGCTGGCAGGACTCCCCTCGATGGCTCTATGCAGACAGGACTCCCCTCGATGGCTCATGCTGGCAGGACTCCCCTCGATGGCTCTATGCTGGCAGGACTCCCCTCGATGGCTCTATGCAGACAGGACTCCCCTCGATGGCTCATGCTGGCAGGACTCCCCGCGATGGCTCTATGCTGGCAGGACTCCCCTCGATGGCTCTATGCAGACAGGACTCCCCTCGATGGCTCATGCTGGCAGGACTCTCCTCGATGGCTCTATGCAGACAGGACTCCCCTCGATGGCTCTATGCAGACAGGACTGCCCTCGATGGCTCATGCTGGCAGGACTCCCCTCGATGGCTCTATGCTGGCAGGACTCCCCTCGATGGCTCTATGCTGGCAGGACTCCCCTCGATGGCTCTATGCTGGTAGGACTCCCTCGATGGCTCTATGCTGGCAGGACTCCCCTCGATGGCTCTATGCTGGCAGGACTCCCCTCGATGGCTCTATGCTGGCAGGACTCCCCTCGATGGCTCTATGCAGATAGGACTCTCCTCGATGGCTCTATGCAGACAGGACTCCCCTCGATGGCTCTATGCAGACAGGACTCCCCTCGATGGCTCTATGCAGACAGGACTCTCCTCGATGGCTCTATGCTGGCAGGACTCCCCTCGATGGCTCTATGCAGACAGGACTCCCCTCGATGGCTCATGCTGGCAGGACTCTCCTCGATGGCTCTATGCAGACAGGACTCCCCTCGATGGCTCTATGCTGGCAGGACTCCCCTCGATGGCTCATGCTGGCAGGACTCCCCTCGATGGCTCTATGCTGGCAGAACTCCCCTCGATGGCTCTATGCTGGCAGGACTCCCCTCGATGGCTCTATGCTGGCAGGACTCCCCTCGATGGCTCTATGCTGGCAGGACTCCCCTCGATGGCTCTATGCTGGCAGGACTCCCCTCGATGGCTCTATGCTGGCAGGACTCCCCTCGATGGCTCTATGCTGGCAGGACTCCCCTCGATGGCTCTATGCTGGCAGGACTCCCCTCGATGGCTCTATGCTGGCAGGACTCCCCTCGATGGCTCTATGCTGGCAGGACTCCCCTCGATGGCTCTATGCTGGCAGGACTCCCCTCGATGGCTCTATGCTGACAGGACTCCCCTCGATGGCTCTATGCTGGCAGGACTCCCCTCGATGGCTCTATGCTGGCAGGATTCCCCTCGATGGCTCTATGCTGGCAGGACTCCCCTCGATAGCTCTGGGGCTGGTTGCGTAAACTTAACCACTATGTTAAGACTGTCTTAAGCACTAATTTGTCCAACTAGCGATTAGTCATAATGTAATCAGTCTTACTTTTCTTATTTAAATTGAATCGATCTACCAGTTTATGTAACAGATTTTAAAAACGTAAAGAAAAAAATTAGATGACTTACTTTTAAGACTAGTCTAAGTGGTTTATGCCACCGGCCCCTGGTTTAATCTGCCCTGCATTGAGGCTCAGGTCGAGCAGATCAGGCACTCCCTCCCAATTCGTCTGTTTTTTGAGCACACTCTTTTGGAGCCTGATACCTATGACATTCTGAGTGGTAGGGTTTTACTTTGGGCCTTCTCAATAGTCGGGTAGCGTAAGGTTTGGACTCCCCTTGCTTTAGGGGTCAGTAAATTCTGCTGGCATTGTGAATAAGTCTCCCAGGTCTGTCGGCTCTTGCTTCTGAAGCTATTTCTGTTACTTAGGGTGGGTTCACACGTGTAGTTCGGTTCGTTTGGTCCGGACCAAAAAACAAAAACAAAACATATAGTCCTAATCCGCTTAGCGTTCACACTGGCATTTTAAACAGCGAACCTAAAGTTACCGAACAAAAGGCTCAGGGAGACACTCACAACCTGATTGGTCGGCTTATATGACGTAGGAGCTGCTTACCGAACATTCAAAACAACGCTGTGTGCCGGATTAAACGCCATCATTTTATGCGTGGCATTATTTTTACCCGCTGAGAACTCATGAAGAGCTCATAATATGTTCAAAACATTCAAAACAGCTCCAGGATTTCCTCCGTTGTGCAGAAAAGAGACGGTAGGTCGTCTGTACCGACTAATGGCCAACAGGTGCTTTGATGAGAAGAACCAGGTTTGCTTTTTGTGCGTTTTTTCAGGCATTTTCGAAACATGCTCATCGGACCAAATATTGATGAGGCTCTTTATCGTTGCTCTACGTTTGCCCTCAAACGTTATTCATTTTGGATACACCAATCTTTCTGCGTCATCAAATCAGCTGACTATGCGTTGCATCTGGTGACATCACGTCCTGTTTTTGGTCTTTGGTCCGTGTTGCGTTCATATATCAATCGAACCGCACCAGAGTTCGTTTGGAAGCGGACCGAGACCCACACTAACCGAGCAATCGCACCAGGGTTCGTTTTAATCGAACCAAACAAGACCAGTGTGAACGCACCCTTAGACTCAATGCCGAGTAGTTAGTCTTCAACAGGCCTCCTTGAAGGCAACTCCCCAACGAGTCGGGTGGTTAGCATTGCCCTGATTCTAGCCCAGAGTCTGGTCAATACTTATCAGGTTTGGCCTAGTACTCCAAAACTCATCTAGAGGTTCGTTCTGTAGAGTACTTAGTTCCCTAAGCCTGGTTGGAAGGTTGAAGGACTCCCGGTTAGATCAGCCCACACCAGACGCGGTTGCCCCAGGTATGTTTTGCCAATGAGATCAGGTTGTCTCGTTCCCTGTAAGGAGCAGAAGTAGCCTACGTAATCTGAGACGATTCCTGCGCATTACAGTAACAAGAGTTAGTTGTCGACTTTCTTTACAATGTAAAACATTGTTCAGTTCATCAATCATGGTTTAAATAGAAATATTATTTAAAAGAGCAATCTTTTCTTCTTATTGGCAGTGGATTTTGGGGTGAAATATGTTGAGATCTTTTTTCCAGCATGAGATGAGATAGACGTTCCCTGTTTCCTCCGTTTTCTGTCTTCATCATGTCAAAGGATGTTTGTTCAGTTGTTTTATTCTTTTATTTTTCATGTGTCACTGAATGTTTTGTTTCTCAGCTCCACTTCCTCATTTGACTTCAGATGATGTTGACAAAGCCTTGCAAAACTCCCCGCGGTTAATGCATGCTCGCAATACAGGTAAGCAGCACTCTAGCTCCGCCCCCACTGCCTCTGGCCCCACCCCTCCGGCGCTGACCCCGCCCCTCTGCTTACAACAGTCTCACACACACACACACGCACACACACACACCGACACACACACACACACACACACACACACACACACACACACACACACACACACACACACACGTGCATGCAGCTCTGCAGTTCCCCAGCTCTTGTGCATGTTGCTGAAGGCGTCGTGTCGCTGATGTCGTTTTTTTGCCCGTGTGTGTTTTCAGGAGGAGCGAGTTTTATCTTCCCAAACGCCCCAGTTTACCCTCCAGACGCCAGCAGAGGAGCCAGCAGAGCAGGTCACACACACACACACACACACACACACACACACACACACACACACACACACACACACACTCACTAGCTCAGTCACTCACACACACACACACACACACACACACACACACACACACACACACACACACACACACACACACACACACACACACACACACACACACACACACACACACACTACCCCTAAACCTACCCATCACACACACACACACACACACACACACACACACACACTCACTATTACACACACCATTACACACTCACTCACACACACACTCACTCACACACACACACTTGTTCCCAGTGCGCAGCTCATTATGTGTGTGTGTGTGTGTGTGTCTCAGATGTGAGTTATGATGCGGTCAGACGCTCTGGATGGACTCAGCCTGTCTCCGCAGCTAAAGGTCAGACAGTCGCTCGAGCTGTGTTTAAGGTGCCCTAGAATGAAACATTTAATAAACCTCGCCATAGTGAAATAACAAGAGTTCAGTAATAATAATGGACCTCACATACAGTGAGTGTCAAACACCATTGCCTCCTCCTTCATATGGAGATCTCTTCTGTGAAAAACACCACGAAAAACAGGCGAATGTCAACATAACACCACCTGTGACGCAATCACTGGGCTCATTAATATGCACGCCCCCAACATTTGCATATGTCAGCCCAGCTCATGCGGAACTGATGTCATGTCCAGGCTGTGCAGGGGACGGGAGGACTTTTCATAGCCTTCCCACAGATAAACAATCTCAACAGTCACGCTAATGTTTATTATAATCGGATACCGCAACAATTTAATTCAAAGTCGTTTGTTTGCTCGGCCCATTTCACCGCGGAGAGTTTTCCTAACCTGGGCAATATAGCAGGATTTGCTCAGCGTCTGAAACTGAAGAAAGGGCAGATTCTGAAAGTTTCTTAGTAAGACATCATTACGATAATATGCCGTGTTGTCGATCTAACGCTAGATGCTAGTATTGGAAACTCCAAGTAGCTCACATTCCGGTTTGTCAAATGACAGGTTAATATTATTTCCTGCCAGTGTTGTCATAAAACACAACAGTAGATACGCATGTCGATCCTTTTTGACGGACTGAAATCTAAATTAGCCTATATTTCATCATCAACACATAACTCAGAAGCTAACTAACGTTACGTTTACTACGACTGTTTCTGACAGATCGCTCACTCGTTCCTCTAACGTCACCTTCTCCACCATCTGAGCTGAAACGTGTTCAATAAATATACGTTTTTGAGAGCTGAAGTATGATTATTTTGCAGCGGGTGAGTTGTAAACATGACTCTATTTTGAGTGGCTTCTACATTCCTCTGCTTGGCTAAATAAATGGACTCGACTGTCAAACGGGAACGTTACTGTAAACAATATATTTACACGCTCGTGAGTCAAAGTTGAGAAGCGATCATTGCCATGAGGGATGGTAAAGATGTGTTAGCGGTGCAGTGAAACAGCCAATCAGAGCAAAGCTCAACATTAATATTCATGACTCTTCCAAATAAGGCAAAAACAGAGCATTACATCCTAGGGGCAGTTTATAGGGCTGTAAATGGACCTGTAGAACTGCATCTGGACAATTAGTGCCCTTAAAGGGGCGGTGAAACACTCAGTTTCAGTCAATCTCATTTCAATCTTGAGTACCTATAGAGTAGTATTGCATCCTTCATATCTCCGAAAAGTCTTTAGCTTTATCATATTTAGAAAAGAAATATAGGCTGTACCGAGTCTTTCCGGAAAAAACCGAGCGGCTGGAGGCGTATCGAGTGGGCGGAGCTAAAGAATGACAAGCGCGCAAAGCGGTGACGTCCTCAAGCGTGGAGAAACCCATCGCTATCTCAGCTAATACAGATAATGATCCACAATCAAATCTGAGGCAGAAATAAACTGAACAGGAGAAACGGCAGCAGCAGGACGTCCGTCTCTGTGGTATGGACTGTATTTAGTGGCCTCTCCACATTTCTGTGTGTTTACTCGCAGTGTATGAGGACATGATTCGGTTTATGGACTATTGTATGCGACTAAACCTTAGCAGTAGCAAGCAGAACGGTTTAGCACGTCAGACTAGTGTAACGTTATACAGAACAACAATGGAGTAACCGTTAGCGCATTTGAATGACGAAGCTAGCGATCGTGTCGTTTGCTGATGTTTACTCACGCGACGATAGCCGACAGCACAGACATCTGAAGCAGTTTAACTCACCGGCTGCTTCCACAGCAGGACCGAACCTTTATCGCTGGGACCGCTCCGTCAGAAACACACTTCTTTGGTATGATTTGGTGAAGTCCTGACAGCAGTGGCGTGTAAATCCACTTGGAGACGCGACTGAAGCGATGTTGTGAAGCTTCCCGTCATTTCTGCGTTCAAATCGGTTCAAATGCAGCGCTGCCTTCCCAGAATGCTGTGCTGAAGCGCTGAAGTCGCTCGACGTCACCCAGAGGAATGAAGTGGAGCGCGGCGCGTCATAAGTGTTCACGGACGACTGGATCTGCAGCTGAGAGACTGTTTATGGCGTGCATTTCCTCTCTCACTCTAGTCACGCGCGCGCACCCTACCGGGAGAAGAGCCCGTACGGCCCATACAAGGACCTTCCGCTCTATTAACGTCAACAGACCCATACTCGAAAAAAACTCTCCGAAACTTGTGAGAAACCGGAAGGAGTATTTTTAACACAGAAATACTCCATCAAACGTCCAACATTAGTTTTTGAAACTTTGTCTGTGTTTAGGATGGGAATCCAAGTCTTTAACAGTGTAAAGCTCAGTATGCAGGAAACAGCATTTCACCGCCCCTTTAAATAAGCCACACACCCTCTGTGTAGATATCAGAGAACAATTTAACAGATTGATTCAGATCATTCTAGGGCGCCTTTAACCTGAATGTGTGTGTTCTCATCAGTTAACCTGAATGTGTGTGTTCTCATCAGTTAACCTGAATGTGTGTGTTCTCATCAGTTAACCTGAATGTGTGTGTTCTCATCAGTTAACCTAAATGTGTGTGTTCTCATCAGTTAACCTGAATGTGTGTGTTCTCATCAGTTAGCCTGAATGTGTGTGTTCTCATCAGTTAACCTGAATGTGTGTGTTCTCATCAGTTAGCCTGAATGTGTGTGTTCTCATCAGTTAACCTGAATGTGTGTGTTCTCATCAGTTAACCTGAATGTGTGTGTTCTCATCAGTTAGCCTGAATGTGTGTGTTCTCATCAGTTAACCTGAATGTGTGTGTTCTCATCAGTTAGCCTGAATGTGTGTGTTCTCATCAGTTAACCTGAATGTGTGTGTTCTCATCAGTTAACCTGAATGTGTGTGTTCTCATCAGTTAACCTGAATGTGTGTGTTCTCATCAGTTAGCCTGAATGTGTGTGTTCTCATCAGTTAACCTGAATGTGTGTGTTCTCATCAGTTCATTTGAATGTGTGTGTTCTCATCAGTTAGCCTGAATGTGTGTGTTCTCATCAGTTCATTTGAATGTGTGTGTTCTCATCAGTTAGCCTGAATGTGTGTGTTCTCATCAGTTAGCCTGAATGTGTGTGTTCTCATCAGTTAGCCTGAATGTGTGTGTTCTCATCAGTTAACCTGAATGTGTGTGTTCTCATCAGTTAGCCTGAATGTGTGTGTTCTCATCAGTTCATTTGAATGTGTGTGTTCTCATCAGTTAACCTGAATGTGTGTGTTCTCATCAGTTAACCTGAATGTGTGTGTTCTCATCAGTTAGCCTGAATGTGTGTGTTCTCATCAGTTAACCTAAATGTGTGTGTTCTCATCAGTTAGCCTGAATGTGTGTGTTCTCATCAGTTCATTTGAATGTGTGTGTTCTCATCAGTTAGCCTGAATGTGTGTGTTCTCATCAGTTAGCCTGAATGTGTGTGTTCTCATCAGTTAGCCTGAATGTGTGTGTTCTCATCAGTTAGCCTGAATGTGTGTGTTCTCATCAGTTAACCTGAATGTGTGTGTTCTCATCAGTTAGCCTGAATGTGTGTGTTCTCATCAGTTAGCCTGAATGTGTGTGTTCTCATCAGTTAGCCTGAATGTGTGTGTTCTCATCAGTTCATTTGAATGTGTGTGTTCTCATCAGTTAGCCTGAATGTGTGTGTTCTCATCAGTTAACCTGAATGTGTGTGTTCTCATCAGTTCATTTGAATGTGTGTGTTCTCATCAGTTAACCTGAATGTGTGTGTTCTCATCAGTTAACCTGAATGTGTGTGTTCTCATCAGTTCATTTGAATGTGTGTGTTCTCATCAGTTAGCCTGAATGTGTGTGTTCTCATCAGTTAACCTAAATGTGTGTGTTCTCATCAGTTAGCCTGAATGTGTGTGTTCTCATCAGTTAGCCTGAATGTGTGTGTTCTCATCAGTTAGCCTGAATGTGTGTGTTCTCATCAGTTAACCTAAATGTGTGTGTTCTCATCAGTTAGCCTGAATGTGTGTGTTCTCATCAGTTCATTTGAATGTGTGTGTTCTCATCAGTTAGCCTGAATGTGTGTGTTCTCATCAGTTCACCTAAATGTGTGTGTTCTCATCAGTTAGCCTGAATGTGTGTGTTCTCATCAGTTAGCCTGAATGTGTGTGTTCTCATCAGTTCATTTGAATGTGTGTGTTCTCATCAGTTAACCTGAATGTGTGTGTTCTCATCAGTTAACCTGAATGTGTGTGTTCTCATCAGTTAACCTGAATGTGTGTGTTCTCATCAGTTAGCCTGAATGTGTGTGTTCTCATCAGTTAACCTGAATGTGTGTGTTCTCATCAGTTAGCCTGAATGTGTGTGTTCTCATCAGTTCATTTGAATGTGTGTGTTCTCATCAGTTAGCCTGAATGTGTGTGTTCTCATCAGTTCACCTAAATGTGTGTGTTCTCATCAGTTAGCCTGAATGTGTGTGTTCTCATCAGTTAGCCTGAATGTGTGTGTTCTCATCAGTTAACCTAAATGTGTGTGTTCTCATCAGTTAGCCTGAATGTGTGTGTTCTCATCAGTTCATTTGAATGTGTGTGTTCTCATCAGTTAGCCTGAATGTGTGTGTTCTCATCAGTTAACCTGAATGTGTGTGTTCTCATCAGTTCATTTGAATGTGTGTGTTCTCATCAGTTAGCCTGAATGTGTGTGTTCTCATCAGTTAACCTGAATGTGTGTGTTCTCATCAGTTCATTTGAATGTGTGTGTTCTCATCAGTTAACCTGAATGTGTGTGTTCTCATCAGTTCATTTGAATGTGTGTGTTCTCATCAGTTAGCCTGAATGTGTGTGTTCTCATCAGTTAACCTAAATGTGTGTGTTCTCATCAGTTAGCCTGAATGTGTGTGTTCTCATCAGTTCATTTGAATGTGTGTGTTCTCATCAGTTAGCCTGAATGTGTGTGTTCTCATCAGTTCACCTAAATGTGTGTGTTCTCATCAGTTAGCCTGAATGTGTGTGTTCTCATCAGTTAGCCTGAATGTGTGTGTTCTCATCAGTTCATTTGAATGTGTGTGTTCTCATCAGTTAACCTGAATGTGTGTGTTCTCATCAGTTAACCTGAATGTGTGTGTTCTCATCAGTTAACCTGAATGTGTGTGTTCTCATCAGTTAGCCTGAATGTGTGTGTTCTCATCAGTTAACCTGAATGTGTGTGTTCTCATCAGTTAGCCTGAATGTGTGTGTTCTCATCAGTTCATTTGAATGTGTGTGTTCTCATCAGTTAGCCTGAATGTGTGTGTTCTCATCAGTTCACCTAAATGTGTGTGTTCTCATCAGTTAGCCTGAATGTGTGTGTTCTCATCAGTTAGCCTGAATGTGTGTGTTCTCATCAGTTAACCTAAATGTGTGTGTTCTCATCAGTTAGCCTGAATGTGTGTGTTCTCATCAGTTCATTTGAATGTGTGTGTTCTCATCAGTTAGCCTGAATGTGTGTGTTCTCATCAGTTAACCTGAATGTGTGTGTTCTCATCAGTTCATTTGAATGTGTGTGTTCTCATCAGTTAGCCTGAATGTGTGTGTTCTCATCAGTTAGCCTGAATGTGTGTGTTCTCATCAGTTAACCTGAATGTGTGTGTTCTCATCAGTTAGCCTGAATGTGTGTGTTCTCATCAGTTCATTTGAATGTGTGTGTTCTCATCAGTTAACCTAAATGTGTGTGTTCTCATCAGTTAGCCTGAATGTGTGTGTTCTCATCAGTTCATTTGAATGTGTGTGTTCTCATCAGTTAGCCTGAATGTGTGTGTTCTCATCAGTTAGCCTGAATGTGTGTGTTCTCATCAGTTAACCTAAATGTGTGTGTTCTCATCAGTTAGCCTGAATGTGTGTGTTCTCATCAGTTCATTTGAATGTGTGTGTTCTCATCAGTTAGCCTGAATGTGTGTGTTCTCATCAGTTAACCTGAATGTGTGTGTTCTCATCAGTTCATTTGAATGTGTGTGTTCTCATCAGTTAGCCTGAATGTGTGTGTTCTCATCAGTTAGCCTGAATGTGTGTGTTCTCATCAGTTAGCCTGAATGTGTGTGTTCTCATCAGTTAGCCTGAATGTGTGTGTTCTCATCAGTTCATTTGAATGTGTGTGTTCTCATCAGTTAACCTAAATGTGTGTGTTCTCATCAGTTAGCCTGAATGTGTGTGTTCTCATCAGTTCATTTGAATGTGTGTGTTCTCATCAGTTAACCTAAATGTGTGTGTTCTCATCAGTTCATTTGAATGTGTGTGTTCTCATCAGTTAGCCTGAATGTGTGTGTTCTCATCAGTTAGCCTGAATGTGTGTGTTCTCATCAGTTAGCCTGAATGTGTGTGTTCTCATCAGTTAGCCTGAATGTGTGTGTTCTCATCAGTTTACCTGAATGTGTGTGTTCTCATCAGTTCATTTGAATGTGTGTGTTCTCATCAGTTAGCCTGAATGTGTGTGTTCTCATCAGTTCATTTGAATGTGTGTGTTCTCATCAGTTAGCCTGAATGTGTGTGTTCTCATCAGTTCATTTGAATGTGTGTGTTCTCATCAGTTTACCTGAATGTGTGTGTTCTCATCAGTTAGCCTGAATGTGTGTGTTCTCATCAGTTAGCCTGAATGTGTGTGTTCTCATCAGTTTACCTGAATGTGTGTGTTCTCATCAGTTCATTTGAATGTGTGTGTTCTCATCAGTTAGCCTGAATGTGTGTGTTCTCATCAGTTCATTTGAATGTGTGTGTTCTCATCAGTTAGCCTGAATGTGTGTGTTCTCATCAGTTAGCCTGAATGTGTGTGTTCTCATCAGTTTACCTGAATGTGTGTGTTCTCATCAGTTCATTTGAATGTGTGTGTTCTCATCAGTTTACCTGAATGTGTGTGTTCTCATCAGTTAGCCTGAATGTGTGTGTTCTCATCAGTTAGCCTGAATGTGTGTGTTCTCATCAGTTCATTTGAATGTGTGTGTTCTCATCAGTTAACCTGAATGTGTGTGTTCTCATCAGTTAACCTGAATGTGTGTGTTCTCATCAGTTCACCTGAATGTGTGTGTTCTCATCAGTTTACCTGAATGTGTGTGTTCTCATCAGTTAACCTGAATGTGTGTGTTCTCATCAGTTCACCTGAATGTGTGTGTTCTCATCAGTTTACCTGAATGTGTGTGTTCTCATCAGTTAGCCTGAATGTGTGTGTTCTCATCAGTTAGCCTGAATGTGTGTGTTCTCATCAGTTAGCCTGAATGTGTGTGTTCTCATCAGTTAACCTGAATGTGTGTGTTCTCATCAGTTAGCCTGAATGTGTGTGTTCTCATCAGTTAGCCTGAATGTGTGTGTTCTCATCAGTTCATTTGAATGTGTGTGTTCTCATCAGTTAGCCTGAATGTGTGTGTTCTCATCAGTTTACCTGAATGTGTGTGTTCTCATCAGTTCATTTGAATGTGTGTGTTCTCATCAGTTAACCTGAATGTGTGTGTTCTCATCAGTTAGCCTGAATGTGTGTGTTCTCATCAGTTAGCCTGAATGTGTGTGTTCTCATCAGTTTACCTGAATGTGTGTGTTCTCATCAGTTAGCCTGAATGTGTGTGTTCTCATCAGTTCATTTGAATGTGTGTGTTCTCATCAGTTAGCCTGAATGTGTGTGTTCTCATCAGTTCATTTGAATGTGTGTGTTCTCATCAGTTAGCCTGAATGTGTGTGTTCTCATCAGTTCATTTGAATGTGTGTGTTCTCATCAGTTAGCCTGAATGTGTGTGTTCTCATCAGTTAACCTGAATGTGTGTGTTCTCATCAGTTAACCTGAATGTGTGTGTTCTCATCAGTTCACCTGAATGTGTGTGTTCTCATCAGTTAGCCTGAATGTGTGTGTTCTCATCAGTTAGCCTGAATGTGTGTGTTCTCATCAGTTAACCTAAATGTGTGTGTTCTCATCAGTTAACCTAAATGTGTGTGTTCTCATCAGTTAACCTGAATGTGTGTGTTCTCATCAGTTCATTTGAATGTGTGTGTTCTCATCAGTTAGCCTGAATGTGTGTGTTCTCATCAGTTCATTTGAATGTGTGTGTTCTCATCAGTTAACCTGAATGTGTGTGTTCTCATCAGTTCACCTGAATGTGTGTGTTCTCATCAGTTAGCCTGAATGTGTGTGTTCTCATCAGTTAGCCTGAATGTGTGTGTTCTCATCAGTTAGCCTGAATGTGTGTGTTCTCATCAGTTTACCTGAATGTGTGTGTTCTCATCAGTTAGCCTGAATGTGTGTGTTCTCATCAGTTAGCCTGAATGTGTGTGTTCTCATCAGTTAGCCTGAATGTGTGTGTTCTCATCAGTTAGCCTGAATGTGTGTGTTCTCATCAGTTAGCCTGAATGTGTGTGTTCTCATCAGTTTACCTGAATGTGTGTGTTCTCATCAGTTAGCCTGAATGTGTGTGTTCTCATCAGTTAGCCTGAATGTGTGTGTTCTCATCAGTTTACCTGAATGTGTGTGTTCTCATCAGTTAGCCTGAATGTGTGTGTTCTCATCAGTTAGCCTGAATGTGTGTGTTCTCATCAGTTAGCCTGAATGTGTGTGTTCTCATCAGTTTACCTGAATGTGTGTGTTCTCATCAGTTTCTCAGGGTTCTGCGGCCATCCTGACCAAAGCTGAAGAGCACAGAGCTCAG
Source organism: Pseudorasbora parva (assembly GCF_024679245.1). Lineage (NCBI taxonomy): Eukaryota > Metazoa > Chordata > Actinopteri > Cypriniformes > Gobionidae > Pseudorasbora > Pseudorasbora parva. The sequence goes on from NC_090194.1 coordinate 38,169,746, forward strand.
TTAGGTGAGAGGATCATGGGTAATGCAGACACACACACTCAGATTATTTCACAAACACAACCACTGCATCACACACTACAATAATACAGCAAATATTTATCTGAATATCGAATTGTTAGGTAGGAAATAACACTACAAAATAGCTTTACTGATTCCTATTGCTATTGCTACTATAGTATCTTATAAGATCTAAAAGATGAAGCACGCGGTCAGAACACAGTAGTTGTGGGATTAAATATTACACATTAAAGCACAGACTGCGATGATGTACAGTATCTGACAGTGTTGACACTCATTCTGTGCCAGCGATGCTTCTTTACAAGATACATATCTATATCTGTACTGTATAAATCAGTCTCACCAGGAGTTCACCTTTCTTCTGCTAATCTTTGTGATGAGAATGAACGATTTTGTTGCTTTCATTTCCATATTTGAGGTGAAAATGTAAAATTTTAGCATACCACATTTATCATATTATGTATAACTTTAGGTACAGTATTCATACTAGGAAATTAAATAAAGCTACGTTTGTGTCTGATGTCTGTCGTCTTCTCCGTAGATCCGTATCAGATTTTAGGGCCGACGAGCAGCAGGCTGGCCAATCCAGGTGAGAGCTTTCCTAGATCCGCTGCAGTCAAGCCAGATTTATTGTATAGTTACATTTGTGACGATTTACACTGACCTAAAGGATTATTAGGAACACCTGTTCAATTTCTCATTAATGTAATTATCTAATCAGCCAATCACATGGCAGTTCTTCAGTGCATTTAGGGGTGTGGTCCTGGCCAAGGCAATCTCCTGAACTCCAGACTGAATGTCAGAATGGGAAAGAAAGGTGATTTAAGCCGTTTTGAGCGTGGCATGGTTGTTGGTGCCAGACGGGCCGGTCTGAGTATTTCAAAATCTGCTCAGTGACTGGGATTTACACACACAACCATTTCTAGGGTTTACAAAGAATGGTGTGAGAAGGGAAGAGCATCCAGTCTGCAGCAGTCCTGTGGGAGAAAATGTTGCCTGGTCTGATGAGTCTCGATTTCTGTTGAGACATTCAGATGGTAGAGGCACAATTTGGCGTAAACAGAATGAGAACATGGATCCATCATGCCTTGTTCCCACTGTGCAGGCTGGTGGTGGTGGTGTAATGGTGTGGGGGATGTTTTCTTGGCACACTTTAGGCCCCTTAGTGCCAATTGGGCATCGTTTAAATGCCACGGCCTACCTGAGCATTGTTTCTGACCATGTCCATCCCTTCATGACCACCATGTGCCCATCCTCTGATAGCTACTTCCAGCAGGATAATGCACCATGTCACAAAGCTCCAATCATTTCAGATTGGTTTCTTGAACATGCCAATGAGTTGACTGAACTAAAATGGCCGCCACAGTCCCCAGATCTCAACCCAATAGAGCATCTTTGGGATGTGGTGGAACGGGAGCTTCGTGCCCTGGATGTGCATCCCACAAATCTCCATCAACTGCAAGATGCTCTCCTATCAATATGGGCCAACATTTCTAAAGAATGCTTTCAGCAGCTTGTTGATCAACGCCACGGAGAATTAAGGCAGATCTGAAGGAGAAAGAGTCAAACACAGTATTAGTGTGTGCTCCTAATAATCCTTTAGGGGAGTAGATATAAAGCTGTACGATATATAGTTACATTTGTGACACTATACACTCACCTAAAGGATTATTAGGAACACCCTTACACCACATCCCAAAGATGCTCTATTGGGTTGAGATCTGGTCACTGTGGCGGCCATTCTGTTTACGCCAAATTCTGACTCTACCATCTGAACGTCTCTACAGAAATCGAGACTCATCAGACCAGGTAACATTTTTCCAGTCTTCAACTGTCCAATTTTGGTGAGCTCGTGCAAAATTGTCGCCTCTTTTTCCTATTTGTAGTGGAGATGAGTGGTCCCCGGTGGGGTCTTCTGCTGCTGTAGCCCATCCGCCTCAAGGTTGTGTGTGTTGTGGCTTCACAAATGCTTTGCTGCATACCTCGGTTGTAACGAGTGGTTATTTCAGTCAAAGTTGCTCTTCTATCAGCTTGAATCAGTCGGCCCATTCTCCTCTGACCTCGAGCATCAACAAGGCATTTTCTCCCACAGGACTGCTGCACACTGGATGCTCTTCCCTTTTCACACCATTCTTTGTAAACCCTAGAAATGGTTGAGTGTGTAAATCCAGTAACTGAGCAGATTGTGAAATACTCAGACCGGCCCGTCTGGCACCAACAACCATGCCACGCTCAAAACGGCTTAAATCACCTTTCTTTCCCATTCTGACATTCAGTCTGGAGTTCAGGAGATTGCCTTGACCAGGACCACACCC
>NC_090194.1:38172318-38207318 GCF_024679245.1 Pseudorasbora parva
GTGAGTGAGTGAGTGAGTGAGTGTGTGTGTGAGTGAGTGAGTGAGTGAGTGAGTGAGTGAGTGAGTGTGTGTGTGAGTGAGTGAGTGAGTGAGTGAGTGTGAGTGAGTGAGTGAGTGAGTGAGTGAGTGAGTGAGTGAGTGAGTGAGTGTGAGTGAGTGAGTGAGTGTGTGTGTGGTGTGTGAGTGAGTGAGTGAGTGAGTGAGTGAGTGAGTGAGTGAGTGAGTGAGTGAGTGAGTGTGAGTGAGTGAGTGAGTGTGTGTGTGTGTGAGTGAGTGAGTGAGTGAGTGAGTGAGTGACACACACACACAAACGTGGTGGGGCAGGACGCTGAGGCGTGTGCGGTGATGAATATTAATCTGCCATATTTATCAGTGTTATGGTGTCAGAGAAACTGGAAGCATCCCAATGTGCCGACCTCAGCCATAGACTGGTGTGTGTGTGTGAGAGCCTCAGCCTTAGACTGGTGTGTGTGTGAGAGCCTCAGCCGTAGACTGGTGTGTGTGTGAGAGCCTCAGCCATAGACTGGTGTGTGTGTGTGAGAGCCTCAGCCTTAGACTGGTGTGTGTGTGAGAGCCTCAGCCGTAGACTGGTGTGTGAGAACCTCAGCCGTAGACTGGTGTGTGTGTGAGAGCCTCAGCCGTAGACTGGTGTGTGTGTGAGAGCCTCAGCCGTAGACTGGTGTGTGTGTGTGAGCCTCAGCCGTAGACTGGTGTGTGTGTGAGAGCCTCAGCCATAGACTGGTGTGTGTGTGTGAGCCTCAGCCTTAGACTGGTGTGTGTGAGAGCCTCAGCCGTAGACTGGTGTGTGTGTGAGAGCCTCAGCCGTAGACTGGTGTGTGTGTGAGAGCCTCAGCCGTAGACTGGTGTGTGTGTGTGAGCCTCAGCCGTAGACTGGTGTGTGTGTGAGAGCCTCAGCCGTAGACTGGTGTGTGTGAGAGCCTCAGCCATAGACTGGTGTGTGTGTGAGAGCCTCAGCCATAGACTGGTGTGTGTGTGAGAGCCTCAGCCATAGACTGGTGTGTGTGTGAGAGCCTCAGCCGTAGACTGGTGTGTGTGTGAGAGCCTCAGCCGTAGACTGGTGTGTGTGTGAGAGCCTCAGCCATAGACTGGTGTGTGTGTGAGAGCCTCAGCCATAGACTGGTGTGTGTGTGAGAGCCTCAGCCATAGACTGGTGTGTGTGTGAGAGCCTCAGCCGTAGACTGGTGTGTGTGTGTGAGCCTCAGCCGTAGACTGGTGTGTGTGTGAGAGCCTCAGCCGTAGACTGGTGTGTGTGTGAGAGCCTCAGCCGTAGACTGGTGTGTGTGTGTGAGCCTCAGCCGTAGACTGGTGTGTGTGTGAGAACCTCAGCCGTAGACTGGTGTGTGTGTGAGAGCCTCAGCCGTAGACTGGTGTGTGTGAGAGCCTCAGCCATAGACTGGTGTGTGTGTGAGAGCCTCAGCCGTAGACTGGTGTGTGTGTGTGAGAGCCTCAGCCATAGACTGGTGTGTGTGTGAGAGCCTCAGCCGTAGACTGGTGTGTGTGTGAGAGCCTCAGCCATAGACTGGTGTGTGTGTGAGAGCCTCAGCCATAGACTGGTGTGTGTGTGAGAGCCTCAGCCGTAGACTGGTGTGTGTGTGTGAGCCTCAGCCGTAGACTGGTGTGTGTGTGAGAGCCTCAGCCGTAGACTGGTGTGTGTGTGAGAGCCTCAGCCGTAGACTGGTGTGTGTGTGTGAGCCTCAGCCGTAGACTGGTGTGTGTGTGAGAACCTCAGCCGTAGACTGGTGTGTGTGTGTGAGCCTCAGCCGTAGACTGGTGTGTGTGTGAGAGCCTCAGCCGTAGACTGGTGTGTGTGAGAGCCTCAGCCGTAGACTGGTGTGTGTGAGAGCCTCAGCCGTAGACTGGTGTGTGTGTGTGAGCCTCAGCCGTAGACTGGTGTGTGTGTGAGAGCCTCAGCCATAGACTGGTGTGTGTGTGTGAGCCTCAGCCGTAGACTGGTGTGTGTGTGAGAGCCTCAGCCGTAGACTGGTGTGTGTGTGTGAGCCTCAGCCGTAGACTGGTGTGTGTGTGAGAGCCTCAGCCGTAGACTGGTGTGTGTGAGAGCCTCAGCCGTAGACTGGTGTGTGTGTGAGAGCCTCAGCCGTAGACTGGTGTGTGTGTGAGAGCCTCAGCCATAGACTGGTGTGTGTGTGAGAGCCTCAGCCGTAGACTGGTGTGTGTGTGAGAGCCTCAGCCGTAGACTGGTGTGTGTGTGAGAGCCTCAGCCGTAGACTGGTGTGTGTGTGAGAGCCTCAGCCATAGACTGGTGTGTGTGTGAGAGCCTCAGCCGTAGACTGGTGTGTGTGTGAGAACCTCAGCCGTAGACTGGTGTGTGTGTGAGAGCCTCAGCCGTAGACTGGTGTGTGTGTGAGCCGGCGCTCCAGCTTCTGGATCTCCACAGTTAGGACTCGTTCCTGCAGCTGTGAGTTTATATCAGAATACGTCTGAGTTCGGTTCTGAATTGTTTTATTCTGTGTCTGAAACTCACAGGGATGCAGCTGAAGAGATTCACCAAAGATCTGTATTTGTATTATTATTGTACTATTATTAATTATTATGATGATGTTCTGATTCGCAAACGCTGTGCGTTTGTTAGATTGAAGTATACAATCCAGTGTTATAATTCTTTATAATAGATATATAACTTATGCATTTAAACACTACGAGTTGATCTCAGCCAGCCAATCACAGACGTGGAGAAACGGACCAAAACAGTCTGAACGATTCTCTGTATTATCAGTTGTTTACAGTGAACACACACACACACACACACACACACACACACTCACTCACTCACTCACTCACTCAATCACACACACACACACACACACACACACACACACTCACACTCACACATGACGCTGGACTGGCACAGCACATGGGCTCTGAGGATGCCCTGATGCTCTGAGATTGTACACAAAGGGTCCTCATATACTTGGAGAAGTTTATATTGTTTTCTACTAAATCATTTTAATAAACTATTTTCAACAACATTGTTCTTCTGGTTTGAGTAAAGAAACACACATTACCTGCAGATCCTCTCTTACACACAGACCAGCAACTGTTGCCCTCCAAAAAACACACACACTCTCACTCACACACACTCTCTGTCACACACACACACACACACACACACACACACACTCACACACACACACACACACACTCTCTCTCTCTCTCTCTCTCACACACACACACACACACTCTCTCTCTCTCTCTCTCACACACACACACACACACACACACACTCTCTCTCTCTCTCTCTCACACACACACACTCTCTCTCTCTCTCTCACACACACACACACACTCTCTCTCTCTCTCTCTCTCTCTCTCTCTCTCTCTCTCTCTCTCTCTCTCTCTCTCACACACACACACACACACACACACACACACAGGTCGTCTGAGCGTCTCTGTTGCCACAACACTCTTGAACTCTACAATAATTTGAAGAATGAGTTTCCCCCTGAGACGGGAGATTTATGCATTTAATTTCTGGAAAAATTTCTCCCGTGACGCAAGTTGACGATATTTGCTTCATCTTTGGAGTGTTTGGCCAGAGGCTGAAGACTCCAGCCAGCAGAGGGAGCCGTTTCATCATGATTAACACTCACACACACTCACATGGGGGAATCAGGGGGATGGAGATCACACTCAGCTCAGGCACTCATGTAAACTGATGCTGAGCAGTGTAAGTGTTTGAACTTCTCAAATTAATTCCTATGAAAGTAACGGCCGTTTCACACCGCAAGCGTGAGCAGCGCGTATTTTTTTCGGCGCTTTCAAAGGCATGAACTGAAACGCTCCAGACTGAACACGCGTGTGAGTGTATGCCGCGTGTGTGTGTACCTCCGCTCTCATCACTCATCAGCTTATGATGTTAGTGTAATCTGACTCCTGCAGTTAGTGCTGAGAGACTCACGCGGCGACTCCATCGTTATATTGAACACACACGTTCAGTGTTTAGTTGTAGTGATGTCCGGTTCGCGAACGAATCGTTCTTTTTAACCGGATCTTTATAGTGAACCGGTCGAACCAGTTCACCAAATCGAACTGAATCGTTCTAAACGGTTCGCGTCTCAAATCAGGGCTGATCCCACAAGTTACTGTAGTTATTAACTTTCTGACATGAGTGACAGTCTCTCAAACTAGAAATAAAACTAATATCTTGAAGTAGATGCTGTAACTCCAATCGTTAGCTGAACTGAGACATGTTTTGCTGAGAGATCTGATGAACTGATACTGATACTGAGCAGCTGATACTGAGCATGTGCGTGGAACCGAACGTAGCGGTTCTCGGATCAGCAGTACAGAACCGAAAACCGTTTCTGTCGGACACGTTCGATACTGAGAACCGATTAGCCGATGAGCTGCGCATGCGTGTTATTTGTTCAGAGGAACGAAATACAGGTTAAGTGTATAAAACTAATCACGTTTGGAAACATCATAGCAAAGCTGTCTCATCACTGTATTATTTTAAAGTTTAGAAACAATGGATTGTAAAACGGTCAAATTAAACATTTATTTGTTTTATCAATAATGCATGATATTTTCAGGATCAGCTTTTATCTTATTTAATTTCTAAGTCGATACACATTTTAAAATGTAATCAAAACAGTAGGTTTGATATAGACTATTCAGCTTGCAGCAGTTCGCAGCTCAGCACACACACACACACACACACACACACACACACACACATACACACACACTCTGATACAGCGATTCTCGAGTCAGATCGACCGGGTTGCAACGGATCATCAGTACAGAATCGAGAACCGTTTCTATCGGACACGTTCGATCTTTCGGACATGTTCGATTCCGAGGACCGGTGAGCGGAGAGACTGAGCATGCGTGAGAGCGTCGTAACCGAACTGTTTCTCTCGGACTGGGACAGCTGCTGATAATACATGAGCACGGGTGAACACTGAGGATTTGTGTAAGTATTATGTCAATGTAAGTTTATTTAATCCGTGTAAAACATCAGTGTTTGCACGACAATGACCATGACAGTCTCTCAAACTAGAAATAAAACTAATATCTTGAAGTAGATGTTGTAACAATCGATTCAGTTCGATTTGGTGTATTGAGTGCTGTTGCAAAACATAAATGAAAAAATGTTTTCAAGATGATGATGCCAATAATAATTATTACTACACTAAGTTTTGATTACACATACTTTATATGGATGTGTTTGAATGTATTTTCATCCGCCGGGATGATAGAAATTACGTAAATACGGTGATCCGGTTCTTTTAACCAGATCATTGAAACAAACTGTCTGAAAGAACCGGCTCACGGAAAAGAACCAAACTTCCCATCACTAGTGTCTGTTCTCTAACTCAGTCACTGTAATCCAGTAGCCGTGGCTGTGGGTGTGGCCTCACAGGGCAGTGAAGCATTCTGGGAATTGTAGTCTTTCATCCCCATGAGACAAAAATACATTTTCTGTCTTTTCTCAGTCTAGAAGACACCAAATTCAAAAATAATTTCACATTTCTACTGCATTGATGACCCAGTTTAAACACAGATTCATCTTCCCAGCGCTGAAGGAGCCCTTTAATCAACCCAGAAAAGGAAAGTATAAATTGTGGAGAGATAAGGTGGTGAGTGTGTGTTTGTGAAGCTGGATGATATTCTGATTAAATAAAACATTATTACAATACAGTAAAGTATAATTTTGATAAATCATTCCCAATGAGAGCATGAGGATGAATGAGATCTACTTCCAAACAATCAATCAATCGATCATCTTTATTGATATCGCTCTTCTCCAGCGCCGATTGTGTTAAAGCAGCTTCAGTGTTAAACAGGACAATACTGCAGCAGAATATTGTTCCTTATAATAAAATATTTCTTCCAGAGAGATTGCGGATGTTGAGTCCATTCCCGTGGGCTGTGGAGCGAGTGCCGGTCCTTCTCCAGAAGCTGAAGATGCCTTCACAGTGTTGGGTTCATGTGTCATGCCTTAAAGGGATACTCCACCGCTTTCTCATATTAACTGTTATTCCCTTAACTAAGCCGAGTTAACACACACCTCTCGTCTCAGTGTGTGCTCTTAATCTCTCGGACGCGCGGTGATGATCTGATAGCATTAGCTTAGCCCACTAAGCCCAGTTCATTCACTACTATGGGACCAAACAGAGATCAAGACAGAAGCCACCAAACTCCTCCACGTGTTCCTCTATTTAAATTATTATAGTTTAATCATGATTAGACCGAGCTAATGTAAATCAGCTACATGTTGTTTTCATTAAACAAAGACGTTCGTTGTTTAGCAGTTTAAAGAGAGAGTGTGTGTCAACTCGGCTTAGTGAAGGGAATAACAGTTTGATATGAGAAAGCGGTGGAGTATCCCTTTAAGGTTTTCATGTTCACTGTCATGTTTTGTCACTTCCTGGTTTGGTCATGTGACCCCATGCCCTCATGTGTTCCTGTGTTGTCATTGGTTAATGTGTTGATGATTGTTCACAGGTGTGTCTTGTCTTGTCGTTAGCCCTTGTGTATTGACGTTTGCCATAAGGCTTGTTTGAGATGAGCAAAATCTGCGCAGAACCGATCACCGGTGATCAGCGCGAGATGCATGCCGGTTAGAAATGTGTCCGAGGGCGGTCCGCCTTGCTCTGATGTCATGCTGACGTATGTCAAAAATCTCTCGCGATGGCGAGGCGGATGTGTCGGATTCTGCAGTCGAGCGCAGTTGCTCTTCACCGACTGCGCTGACCAAAAGCACGATGGGAAACGACTTGCTGACGACACAGCTTAATGCTTATTGGCTTAAACAACCGTGATGTATTTTTCTTTTTTTAAATGTTTGATTTTAAAACTCTGATATCATGTTTTAATGTGTATAAATTATGTGTGAATATTCCCAAACTCTCGGACAGTGCGATCTCTCTGTTGGTTGTGATTGTTGTCATATTTATAAAAAATATATAAAAACATGTATGTAATTAAAGTAAAAATTGTTGATAAACAGGTCTTTCGAATGGAAATAAATAACAAAAACTTTGGGTGTCTTGTTCATAATATTTATTTTCATATAAAAGCAACAGAACTTAAATTACACCCAGTTTATCAGCAACAGAGCGCACGAGTGTGAATCCCGCGATATCCGCAACTGATCTCGCAGGTGTCTGATCCACTACGAGAGGAGAGAACTGTCCGGCTTGCCTGAACTTTTTTCACTCCTCCCCTCACTGCAGCTGCCTAGTCTCGCCTTTTTTTCAGGCGAGGCAAGGCGCATCTCAAACAAGCCTATTGTCTTGCTCTGATGTTGAATGGTGAGTGTTTGAGCTTAAAGCCTAGTTCAGACTGCACGATTTTCAAACTCGTCGGGTCTCTGCTCTATTCACACTGCATGACTATCTGGGGTATCATTCAGTCACTGCTGTGTTCACACTGCACGATGGTTTGACGACAGAGGAGTTCACACTGCATGACTGAACAAGAGGAAGAATCGCCGACAACTCTCTCTCTCTCCGGTGTGCAAACCACGTTTCCCAAACACACGTGCGATGTGACAAGTAAACAACGCGAGATCACACGTGCGTCAGACCGGAGTTCTCGCGCGAGACTTGGAATTGTTATTAAAAATGATAAACTGCACAAAGTTTGCTTCAAATTGTATGTGCGCTGATTTGTGGAGAAAAAGAAAAAAGATTATGGCGGAAGAAATTGTTGGAGAGACAGAGGGAGTCAGGATTGTGTTCTGCAAAGACAGTTTGAGGTAAATAAATAATGTTGTAGTAGTGCTGCTGTGGCTGGATGTGCAAATGTTTGGCCTTTGTTTCTGTTTGATAGAATTGTAAATATATCTATTAAAATACTGATATTCTGCTCTATAACTCCTCCCTGAACCTCCTGCTGCCCTGTATCTCACTCTCTCATTGGCTGTCGGTCATCGCCGATGTAATTTTCAGTCAGAGCGCTGTTCACACAGCAGGAGTTTGAATCGCCGACAGCTCCAGATATTTAGCATGCCAAATATCTCACCGGCGTCGGCGACTCGTCGGCGATTCTCTCTGATCGCGTCTTTGATCATTCACACTGCGTGACATGTCACTCGCGTGCACGAGCACCGATTTGCCTGTGATCTCGGGCATTTGTCGGCGATTTCACAAAACCTGTCGGCGACTCAAAATCGGGGCAAAAATCGGGCAGTGTGAACTAGGCTTAAGCGGTCAGTCTACGTTTAGATTCGTGTCATGATTCGTGTCTAGCACAGCCTTTTCTTTATGTTTGGATTTGAGTTTGACAAATAAAACGGCACTTTTGCTTCATCAAAACCTCCAGTGGACATTACATTACTAGATCAGTAAAACGACAGGAGATATTTGTTCTTGTTTTCCTAAAAATAAAATCTAAATGAAGAGAGTTTTTGCTTAAAACAGGCAAAATGATCTGCCAATGGGGTGAGAAAAATAATCTGATTTCTGTTTGGGACGGAAAAGAGATTTCAATCAGAAATCAGATTATTTTTCTCACCCCATTGGCAGATCATTTTGCCTGTTTTAAGCAAAAACTCACTTCATTTTGATTTTATTTTTAGGAAAACAAGACACGAATACTAAATAAGAAGAGCATGTTCTGCAGTGTGTAAGTGTTGAAGGTAAATTATATTCTACATAAGAGACAAACATTATTTAATGTGATTATTTTTCACCCCATTGCCTGTTTTTGTCAAAACCTTGATATTTCCCTCAGAAAACAAGCACAAATATCGTTTTATGTTGTTTTACTGATCTAGTAAGTGCATCTTAAATTAAGAATATTTAGCATTTTTTGCAGTGCAGTTCATTCCCGTCTGTTTTCCTCCTCTTGCAGTTTTTTCTAAAACAATTCCTGAAGTTCTGGATTAATGAGTAAATCGAGATGAGATCTTCTTCAGAAAGATTCACAATGCTCCAGTTCATCAATCAATCAATCATCTTTATTTATATCGCTCATCTCCAACGCCGACTGTGTCAGAGCAGCTGGAGAGGAGACCGAGTGATGAAGCCAATCAGGAGAGGGGGAAGAGAGACAATGTTGGCAGATCAGGATTATAGTTTATAGAATTAAATAAGACCTCATTCATTAATGTTATTTGTATATTTAGTTGAGTAACTCTGATCATAATGTTAGTGTCCCCAACTGAGCAAGCCAAGCCAAAGGCGACCAAAGGAACCGAAACTCCATCAGGGCATGATGGAGAAAAATAAACCTTAGAGAAACCAGACTCAGTTCTCCTCTGGCCTATTAACACACAGCGGAGGATTATTATTCTGGACACCGCACAGGTCAGATTAGAGCAGAATATTAGACATTTCGGGGTATCACGCAAGAGGCGGGTTCAGATCAGTAATATAGTTTATAGAATTAAATAAGACATGAATAATTATTTTTATTTGTATATTTAGTTGAATAACTCTGATTTATTCGCGTCTGTATTCCTGCTCCAGCTGCAGCTTCTCCCTGTGGAGCGATGGCTGGTTTCGGCAGGCCTGGACCTTCTCGAAGAAGCTGAAGTTTGCAGCCAGTTTTCCAGCTTTGCAGTCGGACAGGATTGGGATGAACTCGTGATCCCACAGGATCTCCTGCGGAAGGTAGGATGTGCGGCTCTGGCAGGTGGCGGCTGTGGACTCTACAGTCGCATTTAGGCTGAGCAGGAGCTCGAACTCTCGCTTGGCCAAATCATCGGCGGTCAGGCCGGTTAGAGGGCTTCGCTCATCCAGAATGTGGCAGAATGTGAGCGGCAGCAGCAGGAATGGGCACTCGGCGCTGGAGTCCAGATGGAAGTCCAGGCTGGTCTGGTGCACGAGGCTCTTCTGGCCTTCCTTCGTGATGTACGGCGAGACCAGTTTCCCCGAAAGCTGGCACTGAATTAGGAGGCTTTTCCTCAGATTGGCCACTCGCACCATTAAACACAGCCGGCCGTCTCTCCGGCAGACCACGGCGCAGCGGCTGAAGCGGATGGAGCCCGCGCGCTTTTTGGGCCGGGCCAGTTTAGCCAGAAACGCTCCGGTTACGAAGATCTCAGCGAGGCCTGTGAGCACCAGCTGGAGCACCAGCGTCCCGATGGCCAGAGGACACTCCTCCGAGATGTGCCGAAAGCCGTAGCCGATGGTGCTCTGCGTCTCCAGCGAGAACAGGTACGCGCCGGTCAGCGAGCCGACATTCATCACGCACGGCGTGTGATTGGACGACGGGGCGAAGTCGCCGTTCCTCAGACCAATCAGGTAGAAGACGAGGCCGAAGACGAACCACGTGGTGACGAATGTGGAGGCGAAGAGCGTGATCTTATAGCGCCACTTCATGTCCACCACTGTGGTCCAGAGATCATGCAGGAAAAGCTTCGCCATGCCCTCCACGTTATCGATCTTCACGTTACTGTGGCCATCTTTGGACACCATACGCCGCACGGGCTCCATTATCCTGCCTGAAGAGGAGAAGACACAACCAGTAATGCAAATCATCAAATATGACATACACTACATCACACAGTTCAATCCGTGTCTACATTTATGAAGCCATGAGAAGAGTTTTTGTGCACCTTACAATGAAATAACGACTTATATAGTGATGGCCGATTTCAAAACAAAGCTTCGAACCGTTAAGAGTCAGTGAATCGATTCATGATTCGAACCGTTATGAGTCAGTGAATCGATTCATGATTCGGATCGCGAGTCAAACTGCTGATGTCACGTGACTTTGGCGATCCGAATCATGAATCGATTCACTGACTCATAACGGTTTGAAGCTTTGTTCTGAAATCGGCCATCACTATATAAGTCGTTATTTAGTGTTTTCCCGCACTAACTCTATTCTGGCCTCTTCATCAATGATTGTAGAGCCGCTGTAGTGAGATGGGCTTTGTAGCGACGTCTTTAGTGCCTTTATGGGTCTTGAGAGAGGAAATGACATTGGTGTCAATGAAGGCCTTTCTGAGCCATCGGATTTCAACACTAATATCTTCATCTGTGTGTGAAGATGAGCGGAGGTCTGACGGCTGGCCAACCGCAGGAGGAATTAATCACACAGTTTACACTTCTGGCTGAACTAGCGCTTTAAATGTAAGAACATTAACTAAAGCTTTAAGGGGTTAAATGGCTATTGTGATGGACATGGCTTAGTGTGAATGTATAATAAACGATTTAATCAGATGTACACTATATAGCCAAAAGTATTGGGTCCCTGAGTTCAGGTGTTCAGTCTCTTCATGGCCACAGGTGTATAACTCCAGCTCTCGGCCTGCAGACGCTTCTACACACATTAGTGAAAGAATGGGTCCAACAGCTCCAGACTTCTGTGGCCTTCAGATGAGCTCAAGAACAGCGGAGAGAGCTTCATGGAATGGGTTTCCATGGCCGAGCAGCTCATCCAAGCCTTACATCACCAAGAGCAATGCAAAGCGTGGGATGCAGTGGAGTAAAGCAGCCGCCACTGGACTCTAGAGCAGTGAGACGTGTTCTCTGAGCGACCAATCACGCTTCAGTCTGACAATCCCATGGACGAGTCTGGGTTTGGCCGTCGCCAGGAGAACGGGACTCGCCTGACTGCATTGTGCCAAGTGTAAAGTTTGGTGGAGGGGGGATTATGGGGTGGGGTTGTTTTTCAGGGGTTGGCCCCTTAGTTCCAGTGAAAGGAACTCTTAATGCTTCACCAAGACATTTTGGACAATTTCACGCTCTCAGCTTTGTGGGATCAGTTTGTGGACGGCCCCTTCCTGTCCCAGCATGACTGCGCTCCAGTGCACAAAGCGTCGCTCCATAAAGACATGGATGAGGAGTTTGGTGTAGAGGAACTGGACTGGCCTGCACAGAGTCCTGAGCTCAACCCGATAGAACAGCTTTGGGATGAATTAGAGCGGAGACTGAGAGCCAGGCCTTCTCGTCCAACATCAGTGCCTGACCTCACAAATGAGCTTCTAGAAGAATGGGCAAAAATCCCCATAAACACACTCCTAAACCTTGAGGAAAGCCTTCCCAGAAGAGCTGGAGCTGTTAGAGAGGGTGGGCCGACTCCAGATTAAACCCTATGATATAGTGTGTGTGTGTGTGTGTGTGTGTGTGTGTGTGTGTGTGTGTGTGTGTGTGTGTGTGTATGGCCCGAATGAACCAAACATTAATATCATTCAAACGCCTGCGCCTCGTCGCTCTAGTGATGAGAGACAACAAACCGCATTCAGTCACAGTTCTCCTTCAGGTCCTCTTCATCACATGTTATTTTAATGCCAATCTTAAACTCATTCGACGCTTCTCTTTACAGATGAAACTTTGAAGCTTCAGTCTGCAGTTAAACTCTCTCTCTCTCACACACACACACACACACACACACACACACACACACACACACACACACACACACACACACACACTCTCTCTCTCTCTCTCTGTTAGTCGAGTTAATCAACAGTCCTGCAGTTGTAAATTAACAGAGCAAGCTCATGTTCATATATATACGTATATATATATATCTATATGAGCAGATAGATAACTGCATAAGCGTGTGTGATCAGTGAGATCGGTGAGTTTGCAGCTCTGACCTGTAGTCTGTAGCGGTGCGCGCTCCTCCGCTGTCCGTGTGTTTGTCGTGATACCGAGGACAGTTAATGAGTCTACAGAAGGAAATTACAGTCAGACTAGTCCAGCCGGTTCTCAGAAACTCCTCCTCCTGTTTCTCATATTCCTGTTATGAGTCCAAACACACTGATCCTTGAGCTCATCTGTGCGTGAAGTACACACACACACACACACACACACACACGTTTGTTTTTGTGAAATGTGGGGACATTCCATAGGCGTAATGGTTTTTAACAAAGTACAAACTGTATTTTCTTTCCCCTTACACTGCCCCTAAACCTACCCATCACACACACACACACACACACACACACACACACACACACACACACACACACACTCTGCCTCTAAACCTACCCATCACACACACACACACACACACACATACTTGTTTTTGTGCATTGTGGGGATCACCTGTCAGAATGCTACATAGTGAGGACCACCCTTTCCTATGATCCTACAGACCTAAAAAAAATTAGTTGACAAAAACTAAAAAGCCTGTTTAAAAGTATCACTTCAGATTTTAAATATTTCACTAAAAAAATTACAAACCTGACACAGTGGTCACTTGTGGGGACATTTCAGGTATTGAGTATATCTGGGGTCCAGCAAACACACAACCCGTCTTTATTCAGTGTGGGGACTGAACTCACACACCAAACACCAGTCTTTAGTCACTGTGGGGACCGAACTCACACCAAAAACCAGTCTTTGGTCAGTGTGGGGACCAAACTCACACACCAAACGCCAGTCTTTAGTCACTGTGGGGACCAAACTCACACACCAAACACCAGTCTTTAGTCACTGTGGGGACCAAACTCACACACCAAACGCCAGTCTTTGGTCAGTGTGGGGACCAAACTCACACCAAACGCCAGTCTTTAGTCAGTGTGGGGACCAAACTCACACACCAAACGCCAGTCTTTGGTCAGTGTGGGGACCAAACTCACACCAAACGCCAGTCTTTAGTCAGTGTGGGGACCAAACTCACACACCAAACGCCAGTCTTTGGTCAGTGTGGGGACCAAACTCACACCAAACGCCAGTCTTTAGTCAGTGTGGGGACCGAACTCACACACCAAACGCCAGTCTTTAGTCAGTGTGGGGACCAAACTCACACACCAAACGCCAGTCTTTGGTCAGTGTGGGTACCAAACTCACACACCAAACACCCGTCTTTAGTCACTGTGGGGACCAAACTCACACACCAAACGCCAGTCTTTGGTCACTGTGGGGACCGAACTCACACACCAAACACCCGTCTTTAGTCACTGTGGGGACCAAACTCACACACCAAACGCCAGTCTTTGGTCACTGTGGGGACCGAACTCACACACCAAACACCCGTCTTTAGTCACTGTGGGGACCAAACTCACACACCAAACGCCAGTCTTTAGTCACTGTGGGGACCAAACTCACACACCAAACACCCGTCTTTAGTCACTGTGGGGACCAAACTCACACACCAAACGCCAGTCTTTGGTCACTGTGGGGACCGAACTCACACACCAAACGCCAGTCTTTGGTCAGTGTGGGGACTGAACTCACACACCAAACGCCAGTCTTTGGTCAGTGTGGGGACTGAACTCACACACCAAACACCCGTCTTTAGTCACTGTGGGGACCAAACTCACACACCAAACGCCAGTCTTTGGTCAGTGTGGGGACCGAACTCACACACCAAACACCCGTCTTTAGTCACTGTGGGGACCAAACTCACACACCAAACGCCAGTCTTTGGTCAGTGTGGGGACTGAACTCACACACCAAACGCCAGTCTTTAGTCAATGTGGGGACCGAACTCACACACCAAACACCAGTCTTTGGTCAGTGTGGGGACCGAACTCACACACCAAACACCAGTCTTTGGTCAGTGTGGGGACCAAACTCACACACCAAACACCAGTCTTTAGTCACTGTGGGGACCAAACTCACACACCAAACGCCAGTCTTTGGTCAGTGTGGGGACCAAACTCACACCAAACGCCAGTCTTTGGTCACTGTGGGGACCAAACTCACACCAAACGCCAGTCTTTAGTCAGTGTGGGGACCAAACTCACACCAAACGCCAGTCTTTAGTCACTGTGGGGACCAAACTCACACACCAAACGCCAGTCTTTGGTCAGTGTGGGGACCAAACTCACACCAAACGCCAGTCTTTGGTCACTGTGGGGACCAAACTCACACCAAACGCCAGTCTTTAGTCAGTGTGGGGACCAAACTCACACACCAAACGCCAGTCTTTGGTCAGTGTGGGGACCAAACTCACACACCAAACACCCGTCTTTAGTCACTGTGGGGACCAAACTCACACACCAAACACCAGTCTTTAGTCAGTGTGGGGACTGAACTCACACACCAAACGCCAGTCTTTGGTCACTGTGGGGACCGAACTCACACACCAAACACCCGTCTTTAGTCACTGTGGGGACCAAACTCACACACCAAACACCCGTCTTTAGTCACTGTGGGGACCAAACTCACACACCAAACGCCAGTCTTTGGTCACTGTGGGGACCAACTCACACACCAAACACCCGTCTTTAGTCACTGTGGGGACCGAACTCACACACCAAACACCAGTCTTTAGTCACTGTGGGGACCAAACTCACACACCAAACACCAGTCTTTAGTCAGTGTGGGGACCGAACTAACACACCAAACACCAGTCTTTAGTCAGTGTGGGGACCGAACTAACACACCAAACACCAGTCTTTAGTCAGTGTGGGGACCGAACTCACACACCAAACACCAGTCTTTAGTCAGTGTGGGGACCGAACTCACACACCAAACGCCAGTCTTTAGTCAGTGTGGGGACCGAACTCACACACCAAACACCAGTCTTTAGTCAGTGTGGGGACCGAACTCACACACCAAACACCCGTCTTTAGTCAGTGTGGGGACCGAACTCACACACCAAACACCCGTCTTTGGTCACTGTGGGGACCGAACTCACACACCAAACACCAGTCTTTGGTCACTGTGGGGACCGAACTCACACACCAAACACCAGTCTTTGGTCACTGTGGGGACCGAACTCACACACCAAACACCCGTCTTTGGTCACTGTGGGGACCGAACTCACACACCAAACACCAGTCTTTAGTCAGTGTGGGGACCGAACTCACACACCAAACGCCAGTCTTTAGTCAGTGTGGGGACCGAACTCACACACCAAACGCCAGTCTTTAGTCAGTGTGGGGACCGAACTCACACACCAAACACCCGTCTTTGGTCACTGTGGGGACTGAACTCACACACCAAACACCAGTCTTTAGTCAGTGTGGGGACCGAACTCACACACCAAACACCCGTCTTTGGTCACTGTGGGGACTGAACTCACACACCAAACGCCAGTCTTTAGTCAGTGTGGGGACTGAACTCACACACCAAACACCCGTCTTTGGTCACTGTGGGGACTGAACTCACACACCAAACACCAGTCTTTGGTCACTGTGGGGACTGAACTCACACACCAAACACCAGTCTTTGGTCACTGTGGGGACCGAACTCACACACCAAACGCCAGTCTTTAGTCAGTGTGGGGACCGAACTCACACACCAAACACCAGTCTTTAGTCAGTGTGGGGACCGAACTCACACACCAAACGCCCGTCTTTAGTCAGTGTGGGGACCGAACTCACACACCAAACGCCCGTCTTTAGTCAGTGTGGGGACCGAACTCACACACCAAACACCAGTCTTTGGTCACTGTGGGGACCGAACTCACACAGCAAACACCAGTCTTTAGTCAGTGTGGGGACCGAACTCACACACCAAACGCCAGTCTTTGGTCAGTGTGGGGACCGAACTCACACACCAAACGCCCGTCTTTGGTCACTGTGGGGACCGAACTCACACACCAAACACCCGTCTTTGGTCACTGTGGGGGCCGAACTCACACACCAAACACCCGTCTTTGGTCACTGTGGGGACTGAACTCACACACCAAACACCCGTCTTTGGTCACTGTGGGGACCGAACTCACACACCAAACGCCAGTCTTTGGTCACTGTGGGGACCGAACTCACACACCAAACGCCAGTCTTTAGTCAGTGTGGGGACCGAACTCACACACCAAACACCAGTCTTTGGTCACTGTGGGGACCGAACTCACACACCAAACACCCGTCTTTGGTCACTGTGGGGACCGAACTCACACACCAAACACCCATCTTTGGTCACTGTGGGGACTGAACTCAAACACCAAACGCCAGTCTTTGGTCACTGTGGGGACCGAACTCACACACCAAACGCCAGTCTTTAGTCACTGTGGGGACCGAACTCACACACCAAACGCCAGTCTTTAGTCAGTGTGGGGACCGAACTCACACACCAAACACCCGTCTTTGGTCACTGTGGGGACTGAACTCACACACCAAACGCCAGTCTTTGGTCACTGTGGGGACCGAACTCACACACCAAACGCCAGTCTTTGGTCACTGTGGGGACTGAACTCACACACCAAACGCCAGTCTTTAGTCAGTGTGGGGACCGAACTCACACACCAAACACCCGTCTTTGGTCACTGTGGGGACTGAACTCACACACCAAACGCCAGTCTTTAGTCAGTGTGGGGACCGAACTCACACACCAAACGCCAGTCTTTAGTCACTGTGGGGACTGAACTCACACACCAAACGCCAGTCTTTAGTCAGTGTGGGGACCGAACTCACACACCAAACACCCGTCTTTGGTCACTGTGGGGACTGAACTCACACACCAAACACCCGTCTTCGGTCACTGTGGGGACTGAACTCACACACCAAACGCCAGTGTTTGGTCACTGTGGGGACCGAACTCACACACCAAACGCCAGTCTTTGGTCACTGTGGGGACCGAACTCACACACCAAACGCCAGTCTTTGGTCACTGTGGGGACCGAACTCACACACCAAACGCCAGTCTTTGGTCACTGTGGGGACTGAACTCACACACCAAACACCAGTCTTTAGTCAGTGTGGGGCCCGAACTCACACACCAAACGCCAGTCTTTAGTCAGTGTGGGGACTGAACTCACACACCAAACGCCAGTCTTTAGTCACTGTGGGGACCAAACTCACACACCAAACACCCGTCTTTGGTCACTGTGGGGACCGAACTCACACACCAAACGCAAGTCTTTAGTCAGTGTGGGGACCAAACTCACACACCAAACACCCGTCTTTGGTCACTGTGGGGACCGAACTCACACACCAAACGCCAGTCTTTGGTCACTGTGGGGACCAAACTCACACACCAAACACCAGTCTTTAGTCACTGTGGGGACCGAACTCACACACCAAACACCCGAACTCACACACAAAAGACAATCTGCAGTACTTTAGACAAAACAGGAGCTCCAATTTGCTCCATGCTTTAATTGATTTTGTAGATGTTTGTTTTATATGTATAAACAACATTGTTAGTACTTTTCAAGGTTGAGTAAAAAAATGTGTAATACAGTATATGACATTTTCAAAACTCATAACATCAGTACGTCACCATAGCCAAGTCAAGAAACATTAGCTTAAAACATTCATGAAGATGTTCACAGTAAACACTATACGAGTTTAAAAAAATTATGAATTACTAAAACCCTTCATGACCAACACTGCATTCTCAAGTAACTTTAGCATTAAAGTCTACCATGCCTGCGTTTATAGAAGAAAAAAAATTATACATTTGAAGCACATAAGGATTATACAATAATATGAAACTGATGGTCTATTTAGTTATAACCATGTGACTATGGACGCTTGTTTTAAAGCTATAAAAGCTTGTTTCTACCAATGAACAATTTAATCTGCCAGTGTGCCAATTAATGTGTCAGATCTTTTCTGTTTAGAGCGGAGATTTTTGATGTAAAATTTAAGTGTGGACCACTCTCTATTTTTAAGTGCAAGTTCCGCCTCTTTACACCTCATGCAGTCCGCCTTTCCTGGAATTTTGCGGTTGTTAATAAACCTCATCATATGCGCCTCCACAGCCTGTATCTCATGTTTGTTCCAGGCCGTCTTCTTAACGTAACCTGTGGGGGGAACACATTAGCATTTTACTCATGAGAAGCACTTGCATCAACAATGCATCAACCAGTGGTTTTATTTCACTGAGTGGTACAGTTCAGTACAGTACGGTTGGGTAACCCTGATCAGGCTTGTGTTTTCACTGCCAATAGTACCCTTACTTGGTAGGCGGGGTGTATGCTGGAAAGCACAACATTTTTGTTAATGTCAGTTTTAATGAACAATAATATCCATTATAAAAGGTATAAGTACAAAGTATAAGAGTCTTATATAAGAAGAAATAAATAAAGCAAGCAAATATTTCAGTCAAAGTATGCTACAAAATCACCGGTGTGCTATCGTAAAATTCAAAATAAATATATAAAGTTAAACATCATTTGTGCTCAGTCAAAACGTCATGACCAGGAACAAATAGATTCATGAGACCACAAATGCATGTTAAAGGGTTAGTTCACCCAAAAATGAAATGTCATTAACTCCTCTCCCTAATGTCGTTCCACACCCGTAAGACCTCCGCTCATCTTCACACACAGTTTAAGATATTTGATATTTAGTCTGAGAGCGTATGCAAGTGTATGCACACTATACTGTCCATGTCCAGAAAGGGAATAAAAACATCATCACAGTAGTCCATATGAGACATCAGTGGGTTAATTAGAGTCTCTTGAAGCATCCAAAATACATTTGGGTCCATAAAATAACAAAAACTACGACTTTATTCAGCATCGTCTTCTCTTCCGCGTTCTTCAAAAAAAGATTCAAACGGTCATGAATCAGTGAATCGATCAATGATTCGAACAAAAACTACGACTTTATTCAGCATAAATAAAAATATCACTGCTGCTTTGAGTACTGAACTTTTTGATTCTGTTCACAGCTGAACTGCTCCGGACTGACAAAATCTGTAACTTTTCTTCTTTACCTTTTGGTTAAGCAGTAAAGCTCATGCCACTATCTGATGTGTAACTCTCTGATGTGTCAGGAATGTACTCTTCCTCACTGACAGATAACTCATCTTCACTCGATCCATCTGAGTACTCAGCAATCTTCCATCTAGCCTTGAAAGACAATGACCATTCAGTTAATTTTATCCTCTATCATAGGCTATTCTCTATTCTATTCTGTTCTGATCTGTTCTGTTCTGTTCAAGCTATTCAAGTAATTAACACTTACTCTGGTGTTTTTCGCTCTTTTGGATGTTGTGGTACAAGCGTAATGTTGTTCACTAATTGCAAATGGTGCACGATTCCTTCTGATGTCATTTTGAATGTCTGTATGGTCATCATCACTGTTTACACTGGAATTTTCAAAGAGATCATCCGAATCATCACGAATCACGGATCTCTAAAAACAAAAACATCACAATGACAAGTTTTAAATGATCTAAAAAAAGTATGTTTCTCATATAATGAAAAAGAACTGTTGCCTTTTTTACACTTTAAAATGAATGTGTAAAATCTGTATCATTTAAGTCAACATTTGTTAAACGCTCTATCCATGTCTATCAATTTAAAGGGATAGTTCCCTCAAAAATGAAAATTCTATCATTAACATTACTCATCCTCATGTTGTTCCAAACCCATAAGACCCTTATTCATCTTCAGAAAACAGACTGAAATAATGTTGATGAAATCTGAACTTTTGCCTGTCATTCTAACTCCAGATGGAGAGAAAGAAAGCACTTGGATATCACCAAAAATATCTTGTGGCCAAGAATGTCTTATGGGTGTGAAACGACATGAGGGTGAGCAATTAATTAAAATTAAAAATTTTGGGTGAACTATCCCTTTAACAAAACAGGTCGTGAACCATTACCAAACAATATTAAAAACAAACAATATAGTAACCAAGCACCTTAAGACTATTCTAGTGAAAGTAGAAATTATACACCTCTGACTATAACTTAATATTGCAATGAAATTGTATTAGACAATTGTAGATTGTACATCAGAATTATACAGTTAGTTATTAATTGGATTTTTAGCTGTGTTGTATTTTATGCACAATAAACGACTGGAGAATTCCCATGTCACTAGATGAATTTTAATTAAGACCAATCAAAATAAACCGCATATGTACGAAATCGTTGAATTATTCACAATAGCAACTTGCATTTAGAAAACATATTTTAAGGTGGTCCAAAATACTTTTATTTGTCCTTTTAAATGTACTTCACATTATTCAGCTAAAAATAATGCAATTTCGGTATGAGAGTAAGTAAATAAAATTAAATAAAAATACCTTTTTATAAGATGTCATATTTTTAGAACACACAACGCCATCGTCGCTGTCTGAGTAATCAACCAAAGGCTGTTAAGAACAAAAAAGAAATAAAAATATGAAAATGAAGTGGAAAAAAGAAAATCTCTGTCAGACAGAGACACTGAGGCACAGACAGAAAAAGAGGCACAGACAGATAAAGAGGCACAGACAGATAAAGAGGCACAGATAGATAAAGAGGCACAGACAGATAAAGAGGCACAGACAGAGACAGACAGATAAAGAGGCACAGACAGATAAAGAGGCACAGACAGAGACAGACAGATAAAGAGGCACAGACAGATAAAGAGGCACAGACAGATAAAGAGGCACAGACAGATAAAGAGGCACAGACAGATAAAGAGGCACAGGCAGAGACAGACAGATATAGAGGCACAGACAGAGACAGACAGATAAAGAGGCACAGACAGAGACAGACAGATATAGAGGCACAGACAGAGACAGAGAGATATAGAGGCACAGACAGAGACAGACAGATATAGAGGCACAGACAGAGACAGACAGATAAAGAGGCACAGACCGATAAAGAGGCACAGACAGATATAGAGGCACAGGCAGAGACAGACAGATATAGAGGCACAGACAGATAAAGAGGCACAGATAGATAAAGAGGCACAGACAGATAAAGAGGCACAGACAGAGACAGACAGATATACAGGCATAGACAGATAAAGAGGCACAGACAGAGACAGACAGATATAGAGGCACAGACAGATAAAGAGGCACAGACAGAGACAGACAGATAAAGAGGCACAGACAGATAAAGAGGCACAGACACAGACAGACAGATAAAGAGGCACAGACAGATAAAGAGGCACAGACAGAGACAGACAGATATAGAGGCACAGACAGAGACAGACAGATAAAGAGGCACAGACAGATAAAGAGGCACAGACAGATAAAGAGGCACAGACAGAGACAGACAGATATAGAGGCACAGACAGAGACAGACAGATAAAGAGGCACAGACACAGACAGACAGATAATGAGGCACAGACAGATAAAGAGGCACAGACAGAGACAGACAGATATAGAGGCACAGACAGATAAAGAGGCACAGACAGATACAGACAGATAAAGAGGCACAGACAGATAAAGAGGCACAGACACAGACAGACAGATAAAGAGGCACAGACACAGACAGACAGATAAAGAGGCACAGACAGATAATAAATACACATACCTCAGCTGTGAATCGTGAAGTGCTTGCAGTAGTTACAGAATCCTCAGAGCAGTTCTCTATGGCTGTCATGTTGTCATCATCCTTGCATGGAGGCTGTAATAAAGTTATATAAAAAATAGTTACAAGTCTTTACTTATTAGACAAGGTCCCCACCATGCCAAACCTGTGAAGTGTGTGTACCAAAGGGTTTGAATGGCTTTCCTAAAACTACAGGTCCCCACAATGCACATTACACTGGAAACAGTGTGTAAGACTTTCCCATGTCAAAACCAAATATAAGAAATTAATAGACAGACAGATAAAGAGGCACAGACAGATATAGAGGCACAGACAGATAAAGAGGCACAGACAGATAAAGAGGCACAGACAGATATAGAGGCACAGACAGATAAAGAGGCACAGACAGATATAGAGGCACAGACAGATAAAGAGGCACAGACAGATAAAGAGGCACAGACAGATAAAGAGGCACAGACAGATATAGAGGCACAGACAGATATAGAGGCACAGACAGATAAAGAGGCACAGACAGATAAAGAGGCACAGACAGATAAAGAGGCACAGACAGATATAGAGGCACAGACAGATAAAGAGGCACATACAGATATAGAGGCACAGACAGAGACAGACAGATGAAGAGGCACAGACAGAAAAAGAGGCACAGACAGATAAAGAGGCACAGACAGATATAGAGGCACAGACAGAGACAGACAGATGAAGAGGCACAGACAGATAAAGAGGCAGACAGATAAAGAGGCACAGACACAGACAGACAGATAAAGAGGCACAGACAGATAAAGAGGCACAGACAGAGACAGACAGATAAAGAGGCACAGAGATAATAAATACACATACCTCAGCTGTGAATCGTGAAGTGCCTGCAGTAGTTACAGAATCCTCAGAGCAGTTCTCTATGGCTGTCATGTTGTCATCATCCTTGCATGGAGGCTGTAATAAAGTTATATAAAAAATAGTTACAAGTCTTTACTTATTAGACAAGGTCCCCACCATGCCAAACCTGTGAAGTGTGTGTACCAAAGGGTTTGAATGGCTTTCCTAAAACTAAAGGACCCCACAATGCACATTACACTGGAAACAGTGTGTAAGACTTTCCCATGTCAAAACCAAATATAAGAAATTAACAGACAGACAGATAAAGAGGCACAGACAGATATAGAGGCACAGACAGATAAAGAGGCACATACAGATATAGAGGTACATGCAGATATAGAGGCACATGCAGATATAGAGGCACAGACAGATAAAGAGGCACAGACAGATAAAGAGGCACAGACAGATAAAGAGGCACAGACAGATAAAGAGGCACATGCAGATATAGAGGCACAGACAGATAAAGAGGCACAGACAGAGACAGACAGATAAAGAGGCACAGACAGATAAAGAGGCACAGACAGATAAAGAGGCACAGACAGATAAAGAGGCACAGACAGAGACAGACAGATAAAGAGGCACAGACAGATAAAGAGGCACAGACAGAGACAGACAGATAAAGAGGCCCAGACAGATAAAGAGGCACAGACAGATAAAGAGGCACAGACAGAGACAGACAGATAAAGAGGCACAGACAGATAAAGAGGCACAGACAGATAAAGAGGCACAGACAGAGACAGACAGATAAAGAGGCACAGACAGATAAAGAGGCACAGACAGATATAGAGGCACATGCAGATATAGAGGCACAGACAGATAAAGAGGCACAGACAGAGACAGACAGATAAAGAGGCACAGACAGATAAAGAGGCACAGACAGATAAAGAGGCACATACAGAGACAGACAGATATAGAGGCACAGACAGATAAAGAGGCACAGATAGATAAAGAGGCAGAGACAGATAAAGAGGCACAGACAGAGACAGACAGATAAAGAGGCACAGACAGATAAAGAGGCACAGACAGAGACAGACAGATAAAGAGGCACAGACACAGACAGACAGATAAAGAGGCACAGACAGATAAAGAGGCACAGACACAGACAGACAGATAAAGAGGCACAGACAGAGACAGACAGATAAAGAGGCACAGACAGATAAAGAGGCACAGACAGATAATAAATACACATACCTCAGCTGTGAATCGTGAAGTGCCTGCAGTAGTTACAGAATCCTCAGAGCAGTTCTCTATGGCTGTCATGTTGTCATCATCCTTGCATGGAGGCTGTAATAAAGTTATATAAAAAATAGTTACAAGTCTTTACTTATTAGACAAGGTCCCCACCATGCCAAACCTGTGAAGTGTGTGTACCAAAGGGTTTGAATGGCTTTCCTAAAACTACAGGTCCCCACAATGCACATTACACTGGAAACAGTGTGTAAGACTTTCCCATGTCAAAACCAAATATAAGAAATTAATAGACAGACAGATAAAGAGGCACAGACAGATATAGAGGCACAGACAGATAAAGAGGCACAGACAGATAAAGAGGCACAGACAGATATAGAGGCACATGCAGATATAGAGGCACAGACAGAGACAGACAGATAAAGAGGCACAGACAGATATAGAGGCACATGCAGATATAGAGGCACAGACAGATAAAGAGGCACAGACAGAGACAGACCGATAAAGAGGCACAGACAGATAAAGAGGCACAGACGGATAAAGAGGCACAGACACAGACAGACAGATAAAGAGGCACAGACAGATAAAGAGGCACAGACACAGACAGACAGATAAAGAGGCACAGACAGATAAAGAGGCACAGACACAGACAGACAGATAAAGAGGCACAGACAGATAAAGAGGCACAGACACAGACAGACAGATAAAGAGGCACAGACAGATATAGAGGCACATGCAGATATAGAGGCACAGACAGAGACAGACAGATAAAGAGGCACAGACAGATATAGAGGCACATGCAGATATAGAGGCACAGACAGATAAAGAGGCACAGACAGAGACAGACCGATAAAGAGGCACAGACAGATAAAGAGGCACAGACAGATATAGAGGCACAGACAGATATAGAGGCACATGCAGATATAGAGGCACAGACAGAGACAGACAGATAAAGAGGCACAGACAGATATAGAGGCACATGCAGATATAGAGGCACAGACAGATAAAGAGGCACAGACAGAGACAGACCGATAAAGAGGCACAGACAGATAAAGAGGCACAGACGGATAAAGAGGCACAGACACAGACAGACAGATAAAGAGGCACAGACAGATAAAGAGGCACAGACACAGACAGACAGATAAAGAGGCACAGACAGATAAAGAGGCACAGACAGATAAAGAGGCACAGACAGAGACAGACAGATAAAGAGGCACAGACAGATAAAGAGGCACAGACAGATAAAGAGGCACAGACACAGACAGACAGATAAAGAGGCACAGACAGAGTCAGACAGATAAAGAGGCAAAGACAGATAAAGAGGCACAGACAGATAAAGAGGCACAGACAGATAAAGAGGCACAGACAGATAAAGAGGCACAGACAGATAAAGAGGCACAGACAGAAACAGACAGATAAAGAGGCACAGACAGATAAAGAGGCACAGACAGAGACAGACAGATAAAGAGGCACAGACAGATATAGAGTCACAGACAGATATAGAGGCACAGGCAGATACAGACAGATATAGAGGCACAGACAGATAAAGAGGCACAGACAGAAACAGACAGATAAAGAGGCACAGACAGAGACAGACAGATAAAGAGGCACAGACAGATATAGAGTCACAGACAGATATAGAGGCACAGACAGATATAGAGGCACAGGCAGAGACAGACAGATATAGAGGCACAGACAGATAAAGACGCACAGACAGATAAAGAGGCACAGACAGATAAAGAGGCACAGACACAGACAGACAGATAAAGAGGCACAGACAGATATAGAGGCACAGACAGATATAGAGGCACAGACAGATAAAGAGGCACAGACAGATAAAGAGGCACAGACACAGACAGACAGATAAAGAGGCACAGACAGATATAGAGGCACAGACAGAGACAGACAGATAAAGAGGCACAGACAGATATAGAGTCACAGACAGATATAGAGGCACAGACACAGACAGACAGATATAGAGGCACAGACAGATAAAGAGGCACAGACAGAGACAGACAGATAAAGAGGCACAGACAGATATAGAGTCACAGACAGATATAGAGGCACAGGCAGAGACAGACAGATATAGAGGCACAGACAGATAAAGAGGCACAGACAGATAAAGAGGCACAGACAGAGACAGACAGATAAAGAGGCACAGACAGATAAAGAGGCACAGACAGATAAAGAGGCACAGATAGATAAAGAGGCACAGACAGATATAGAGGCACATGCAGATATAGAGGCACAGACAGATAAAGAGGCACAGACAGAGACAGACAGATATAGAGGCACAGACACAGACAGACAGATAAAGAGGCACAGACAGATAAAGAGGCACAGACAGAGACAGACAGATAAAGAGGCACAGAGATAATAAATACACATACCTCAGCTGTGAATCGTGAAGTGCTTGCAGTAGTTACAGAATCCTCAGAGCAGTTCTCTATGGCTGTCATGTTGTCATCATCCTTGCATGGAGGCTGTAATAAAGTTATATAAAAAATAGTTACAAGTCTTTACTTATTAGACAAGGTCCCCACCATGCCAAACCTGTGAAGTGTGTGTACCAAAGGGTTTGAATGGCTTACATAAGGGGTGTCATGATTCCATGATTACATTAAGGAGTACTTGATTAAAAAAAATATATGATTACTTGTTTAACTGTTGATTAACTGGCAAAATACCCAAAGTGGTGCATTCTATGGATGAGAATCCATGAAACGCATTAAACCGCTTTTCTACGGCTGCACTATGCATTTAAACCATTTTAAACTCTTACTTTAGCAAAGTGCTATTGTGAATTCACTAAGTCCACTATTCCATTAAATAAAAGATAAATTAAATTAAACCTTCACTAACACAGGACAATATATTATCTTACTAAATATTCTGTTCATTGAAGTTTGCATGTTTTGACGGCCACATATTCTTGTTCAGGAAGTGACAGTAGCCGTAGCAATTCTGTTGTACAGAAATGGCCAAATGTTAATGATCAAGTGAACATTTGAATTAATTGTTGTTTAGTCAGTATTTTTTTAAATATTACATATTTTGACATTTTTGTTTAATAAAACCATACAACTTGATTCAAACTTGAAAAACAATGCTTTGATACTTGATTTGAACCAAAATTATTATTGCTTCATTGCTATTATGTATGTATTTTAAGCAATTTTAAAGGCTTTTATTCCCTCACATACATTTATCACCAAAAAATAAAATAAAAAATATTGTAGTGGTGTCATTGCATCACCTGTTAACAATGCTATACCCGCATAGAAACGTCATACATTTTATATATATGCAATGACACCACTACAATGGCTAAAATTTCTTATTTGAATTAGAATTTCTTTGGTTTCAAACATAGTTGGAAACATTTGGGATAATGTATGGAGGTCAACAAAAATATAGAGCATTGTTCTAGTTGTTTATTTATATACTTTACCCATTTCCTCTACTGTACAAATTATAAAAGTTGTCAAATTTTGCCAAACCTTTCTCCAAGGCCAGTGACTTCCTCCATAGTCATATGCTAGTTCCTCTCCAGGAATGATATCTCTTGCAGCGAATAGGCACAAACAAGGTTTTCCCTCAACGATAATCCTTTTCATTGTACAATTTGGGTTTATGTGATCATCATATATAAGGCGGCCAAGGGAGCCATCCTCATGAGTAGCATCAATGCTTCAGGAAACAAAAAATAATCATTTTGTCTAACAAACCACAGCAAGACAAATTTAAATGTGAACAAAATGAAATTAACTTTTTTACAGTAAATTTTAAAGTGTATTCATTAAACAAACAAACAAAAAACAAAACACCCTACCTCCACTTCTTGTTCTGCCAGATGAAGTCAAACATAAAAAAAGTGTCATGATTGGCCTCTCTTCTTTGTTCAGCTTCAATTAAGGTGATCGTTTCTCCCCTATATTCGACAATCAAAATCTCCTTTAATAAAAGAATTAAGGCAAACACTCCAAAACCTGAAAAAAGGGGGGAGTGGGAGAGAGAGAGACAATTGAATTCCTTGCAGACATGTAACTAATACATTTATGGTAAGTAAAATGTAAACAACTTTTAAGCTTTGTAATAGTTTAAGTTAAACTGTTTAACCAATGTATTCAACCTGCTTTCACAATGCATGCTTATTTCTTTCATTAATTACAGATACTATCACAAAGAGCAATTTAAACTGCTGAAACAAACAATATTCTTTATATTCCAATGGACCCAAATTCCATAAAATAATCATGGTTACTTATTTAGTGTTTTTAAACCATTAAATCATAGTTAAAACGTATGTTATTAACTTTATATTTAACACTCATGTTACCAATAAGAAACGAGTCCTGCTAGCTATACTAGGCTCTGCTATACCATCATGGTAACAAAAATAAGAAATAGCAGATTCATAATTAATTGGTGGAAGATTTCCTATTCATGGCCATGATATATATTTATATTTCCCGGGCCATGTTGGGAGCGCCGTACTTCTAATCACAATCCAGTCACAACAACAAAGTTCTTTACAAACCTAACAGTTACCTTTATAATCGTTTATGTGTTTGGCCTCCAGTGCGTCGGTCTTCTCGATGCCACGGAGAACATGATCTTCCGCTTCTTTTAATGGTTTTATTCTTCTCGGTCTCATTTCACCAGGCCGTCTCTCGTCGTTCCTCTGGTTCCAGTGATTCAGCGATGTCACGCGGTCTCACAATCTCCCAACACCCCGCAGTTTATAACACTTACAATACGCAGTAACATGCACATGTAAACACTTCAAATTGTATAACGATGTGAAGTTTTAATTTATCAATAGTTCATTCGACACATTCAATATTATGATTCTGATAAAAAACGTTAACGTTAATTAATCTCATTAGAAAACTCCATTGCATCAACATTCTTAAAAATAATTCGAATTTGTGATGTTTATTTATTGAATTATGTAATTTAATATTTACAAGTAGATTAATTACCTGTACGAATGTACTTTCCCCGTTTTTTGTCGTTTAATTAAGCGATTCGCGCATGAGCAGTTGAAAAAATGTGTACCTTCATGTATTACGTCATATCTGTGTGCATAGGTGCAGTTCCGCGACCAGGCTACAGGGGCGCTGTAGAGCAGTGCAGCCACACACACTCATACACAAAAGTCCGGTTTTTGTTCATGGAGGGGATCATTAAAAAAAACTGCAGTAGGCATATCAGCACCGCCTCCTGAGCCGATTACAAGCAAAACATTGTGGGGACCGGCGATTTGGTCCCCACTATGTTTTTGGTCCCCACTATGTGAGTGTGCAAACGTGTTGAGGACCCCACTATGTAATAAAAACAAACACACACACACACACACACACACACACACACACACACACACACACACACTGCCCCTAAACCTACCCATCACACACACACACACACACACACACACACACACACACTCTGCCCCTAAACCTACCCATCACACACACACACACACACACACACACACACTGCCCCTAAACCTACCCATCACACACACACACACACACACACACACACACACACTGCCCCTAAACCTACCCATCACACACACACACACTCTGCCCCTAAACCTACCCATCACACACACACACACACACACACTGCCCCTAAACCTACCCATCACACACACACACACACACACTCTCTGCCCCTAAACCTACCCATCACACACACACACACACACACACACACACACACACACACACACACTCTGCCCCTAAACCTACCCAACACACACACACACAAACACACACACACACACTATCCCTGCCCCTAAACCTACCCATCACACACACACACACACACACTGCCCCTAAACCTACCCATCACACACACACACACATACACACACACTCTGCCCCTAAACCTACCCATCACACACACACACACACACACACACACACACACACACACACACTGCCCCTAAACCTACCCATCTCACACACACACACACACACTTGTCCTGCCAGTGTCTCGTTTTCCAGCACAAACCTAAACATTCTCAAATCAAGACGCGTTTGCTGGAGAAGAAGAAATGACTGAAAATATTAAGACTTTATTCTTTAATGAAGTGAGTTGTGTTGTATTCTTCTGACCCCGTTGGCAGATATTTGTGTTTGATTTAAGCACATCATTCTTAATAATCAAAGTTAATATATCTTAATATCTCCAGTGATTTCTTCTTCTGCATGTGATAATGTTCAGATATGTGTGAAGATCATCAGCTGGTCTTATTTTAATGAATATGAAAGAGACGACATGACAGTAATCCAGAATAATCATAATTCTGCTCGTGCTAGCAGCAGCAGGAACCCGATGCTCAAACCACTGACATTAATCTGCAGATCTGAGATACCTACAGTTTGAAACGTTTACTTCCTGAAATGTTTTACTTCAGAACGTTAGAGAACATCCCATAATGATTGAAGAATGAAATGTTTTCCCATAACCAAGAAAAAGAAAGTCAGAAATAATGTTTTCAAATATTTGTATCAGTTTTATTTGATCAACATGATATTCAGAATAGCTAACATTAATATTACGCTCATTACACAATAAAATATGACATTATATATAAATATATATTTACAGTTATAAAAACAGATTTAAACGACCAGTTCAAGAGATCAGTTTATCATCAAAAGGTCAGATCTGCGGTTACTGTTTGATATTCATGCATATAAACACCGATCAGGCATAACATTATGACCTTATATTGTGTGACCCGTCTCTGATGGACTCCACTCGACCCCTGAAGGTGTGCTGTCGTATCTGGCACCAGGATGTTAGCAGCAGATCCTTTAAGTCCTGTAAGTTGCGAGATGGATCGGGCTTGTTTGTTCGGCTCATCCCACAGATGCTCGATTGGATTGAGATCTGGGGAATCTGGAGGCCGAGTCGACGCCTCAAACTGGTCGTTGTGCTCCTCAAACCATTCCTGAAGCCTTTGTGCTTTGTGTCAGGAGCATTATCCTGCTGGAAGAGCCACAGCCACCAGAATACCGTTTCCATCAAAGGCTGAACATGGTCTCAGCAATGCTTAGGTAGGTGGAGCGTGTCAAAGTAACATCCACATGGATGGAGGACCCAAGGTTTCCCAGCAGAACATTGGCCAAAGCATCACACTGCCTCCGCCGGCTCGCCTTCTTCCCATAGTGCATCCTGGGGCCATGTGTTCCCCACACACACACCCGGCCATCCACGTGATGTAGAAGAACACATGATTCCTCAGACCAGGCCACCTTCTTCCATTGCTCCGTGGTCCAGTTCTGATGCTCACGTGCCACTGTTGGTGCTTTCGGCGGGGTCAGGGGTCAGAGGTCACCCTATGCCGCCCCATACGCCTCAAACTGAGCTGCTCTGTGTATTCTGACAGCTTTCTATCAGAACCAGCATTAACTTCTGGAGCAGTTTTAGCTCCAGTAGCTCGTCTGTTTGATCGGACCCCACGGGCCAGCCTTCGCTCCCCACGGTCATCAATGAGCCTTGGCCGCCCATGACCCTGTGGCCGGTTCTCCACTGGTCCTTCCTTGGAGCACTTTTGATAGATACTGACCACTGCAGACCGGGAACAGCCCACAAGAGCTGCAGTTTTGGAGATGCTCTGACCCAGTCGTCTAGCCGTCACAATCTGGCCAAACTCGCTCAAATCCTTACGCTTGCCCATTTCTCCTGCTTCACACACATCAACTCTGAGGACTAAATGTTCACTTGCTGCCTAATATATCCCACCCACTAACAGGATCATCTGTGTTATTCCCTTCACTGGTCATAATGTTATGCCTGATCGGTGTATGCACCGGTCAGAGTGTGAATTACTCCACCATAATTGGGGGGTCCTGCTCCTCCAGCTCTCCTATGACCATCATGGGCCGCTGCCATATCAATCCCCGCCGGATCGCCCTCGTGTTTGATGAACACAGCATTAGGGTTCTCCGATTAAACGGCAGTTATCGACATAAAAATGGGAAATAATAGAACGTAAAAACAATACTAACCAATTACAAACTAATTCAGAAAACCTTTAGCCTAGGCTACTTGACTCTTTATGTTTCCACAGGTTTCCTGATGTTATGTTGGTTTTCCAGTTTAGTTTTAGTCACATCTTCAGAATTCTCCCTCTATACCCCAGCGGTAATGTCCACACGCTGCGTTATAACACGCGTCCAGTGGCCTCCTCGAGCAGCAAACACTCAGTGTAAAGGTGGAAACAACTCCACAACCCAACAGGGAAGCGCATTTCACCTCAACCTTCGACTCGTTGACGTCCTAAAGAAGGCTCGATCGCTTCGCGGGTCGACATTAACACACGGACAACATTATATTCAGAATTTACAATATTTTATACCACTTTTTAATGTGTGATTGTGTGAAACGAGATAGAGATACCTAGCCTGGCTCTGAGATACCAACCTTTCGCAAACGTGCTTTCAGCGTCGAGCGAAGACGCGCGTCATGGAGACGCGCGCGGTGTGCACGGAGGGGAAGGGGTGTGTGTGTGTGTGTGTGTGTGTGTGAGAGACGCATGAGTGACAGAGACGGAGGGAGAGCAGGTAAAGGAAATGCAGCTGAATGAATACACTGCGTGTTTAAAATAGCGTTAAAAATGAAAGACCTTGACAGAGAAGAAAACTACGGGCATGATGTTTTTTTCCCATTAGTGTTCGTTTTTTCGTTCGTTGTCGTTATTTATTATAACCGAAAACTGATATTTCTGTCCCATTGGGGGGTATAGTGCTGATGATGACGTCACGTGACCTCGCCTTGACCTTTGGTGACCCGTAACCAGCCATTTTCTATTCTGTAGTTTTGATTCCTCATAGCTGGCTTTAAGTTTATATGATTTCTACAAGTTCACTTTAACTATTCATATACTTCTGAAAAATATGATCCGAGGTCTATGAATGAGATTGGCTAGTAAAAGCTGTAATTAAATGTTTAGTTTTAATTAGAATGATCATTTTCTATTTTATATTGACATTCTCATTATTCACTTCATATTTTAACAACATCACATGCATGACAAATGAAGGAACGTTTGAATTTTAATATTTGTCAGGTGTAGAATAAAAATGCACACGTGAAGCTAAGCGTTTTGTATTTCCTTAATATGTATTAATATTACGAAATGTCCATAAGTAAGAATATTGATCCCCATGTTCTTCTTCATAATAACCGCAGTAAGCCCAACAGTGTTAGTGGAGTATGTGTGTGTGTGTGTGTGTGTGTGTGTGTGATGGTGTCATGACAGTGAGTGTCCTGCAGATGGCGGAAGAGCGCTGATGAGCCGTGGCTGGATCCGGTCAGGTGTGTGTGTGTGTGTGTGTGTGTGTGTCCACAAGCGTCTTCATGAGAGCGATCAGACTGTGAGAGTAAAGATTTATATCATACAGGTGAACAGAGTGGCTTTACGTTTGGCGTTGTACGCGTATTTTGAACACACACACACACACACACACACACACACACACACACACACACACACACACACACACACGAATGTTATCGTTTGTACATTTTGCAAGACAAACCCTGAGGAAGAGACTCATGTTTGCGGTGTGTTTCAGTCTTAAGAGCCTAAACATTTGTGATTTATACACACATATAGCCTTCAACAGGAAGTTCGGGCAGTTTGGTGTGTGTGTGTGTGTGTGTGTGTGTGTGTGTATTGCAGCAAGGCAGAATTAAAAAGCAGTTTTTCCTGACAATAATAATGGCTGTAGTTTGTCCCTTCTGTGGCCCCTGAATAATTACAGCAGTAATAGATGTTCTCAGGGGTCCGGGGTCACACCGCACACACACACACACACACATGGCAGCAGGAGGTTGAACACACGCGCTCAAGAGGAACTTACTGACTCAAGACGGTTAATGTGTGACCACACACTGCCATCAAACCAACATCAGTCTCCTAAAGTTCAGCAGATGAACACACTCACACACACACACACACACACACACACACACACACACACACTCACACATGTTGGTCTATGTGGTTTACAGGGACTCTCCATAGGCGTAATGGTTTTTATACTGTACAAACCGTATTTTCTATCCCCTTACACTGCCCCTAAACCTACCCATCACACACACACACACACACACACACACACACACTCACACATGTTGGTCTATGTGGTTTACAGGGACTCTCCATAGGCGTAATGGTTTTTATACTGTACAAACCGTATTTTCTATCCCCTTACACTGCCCCTAAACCTACCCATCACACACACACACACACACACACACACTGCCCCTAAACCTACCCATCACACACACACACACACACACACTCACACATGTTGGTCTATGTGGTTTACAGGGACTCTCCATAGGCGTAATGGTTTTTATACTGTACAAACCGTATTTTCTATCCCCTTACACTGCCCCTTAACCTACCCATCACACACACACACACACACACACACTGCCCCTAAACCTACCCATCACAGGAAACATTCTGCATTTTTACTTTCTCAAAAAAACATCATTTAGTGTTTTTAAGGCCATTTGAATTATGAGGACATTTGATATGTCCTCATAAACCACATTTATAGTGTAATACCAGTGTAATACCCATGTAGTTATACAAATTTGTGTCCTCATAAACCACATAAACAGGCTCACACACACACACACACACACACACACACACGATGATTATCAGATCATTGATCTGCTCATAACTCCTGCTGATGATCATCACACACACACACACACACACACACACACACACACACACACACACACACACACACACACACACACACACACACACACACACTGCCCCTAAACCTACCCATCACACACACACACACAAACACACACACACACTGC
>NC_090194.1:38214818-38237318 GCF_024679245.1 Pseudorasbora parva
ATGATGGACAGATGCACTATTATGATGATAGATGCACTATTATGATGATAGATGCACTTTATGATGGATAGATGCACTATTATGATGATAGATGCACTATTATGATGGACAGATGCACTTTTATGATGAGAGATGCACTATTATGATGATAGATGCACTTTATGATGGATAGATGCACTATTATGATGATAGATGCACTTTATGATGGATAGATGCACTATTATGATGATAGATGCACTATTATGATGGACAGATGCACTTTTATGATGATAGATGCACTTTTATGATGATAGATGCACTTTATGATGGATAGATGCACTATTATGATGATAGATGCACTTTTATGATGGATGGATGCACTTTATGATGGATAGATGCACTATTATGATGATAGATGCACTTTTATGATGGATGGATGCACTTTTATGATGATAGATGCACTTTTATGATGATAGATGCACTTTTATGATGAGAGATGCACCATTATGATGATAGATGCACTTTTATGATGGATAGATGCACTTTATGACGGATAGATGCACTTTTATGATGAGAGATGCACTTTTATGATGATAGATGCACTATTATGATGGATGGATGCACTTTTATGATGAGAGATGCACTTTTATGATGAGAGATGCACTATTGTGATGGATGGATGCACTATTATGATGATAGATGCACTTTTATGATGGATGGATGCACTTTTATGATGATGGATGCACTTTTATGATGATAGATGCACTATTATGATGGATGGATGCACTTTTATGATGGACAGATGCACTTTTATGATGAGAGATGCACTTTTATGATGATAGATGCACTTTTATGATAGATGGATGCACTTTTATGATGGATGGATGCACTTTTATGATGATGGATGCACTTTTATGATGATAGATGCACTATTATGATGGATGGATGCACTTTTATGATGGACAGATGCACTATTATGATGATAGATGCACTTTTATGATGGATGGATGCACTTTTATGATGATGGATGCACTTTTATGATGATAGATGCACTTTTATGATGGACAGATGCACTTTTATGATGATGGATGCACTTTTATGATGATAGATGCACTATTATGATGGATGGATGCACTTTTATGATGGACAGATGCACTTTTATGATGAGAGATGCACTTTTATGATGATAGATGCACTTTTATGATAGATGGATGCACTATTATGATGATAGATGCACTTTTATGATGGATGGATGCACTTTTATGATGATGGATGCACTTTTATGATGATAGATGCACTATTATGATGGATGGATGCACTTTTATGATGGACAGATGCACTTTTATGATGATAGATGCACTTTATGATGGCTGGATGCACTTTTATGATGATAGATGCACTTTTATGATGAGAGATGCACTTTTATGATGATAGATGCACTTTTATGATGAGAGATGCACTTTATGATGGATAGATGCACTTTTATGATGATAGATGCACTTTTATGATGGATGGATGCACTTTTATGATGATAGATGCACTATTATGATGGATGGATGCACTTTTATGATGATAGATGCACTTTGATGATGATAGATGCACTATTATGATGATAGATGCACTATTATGATGGACAGATGCACTTTTATGATGATAGATGCACTTTTATGTGATAGATGCACTTTTATGACGGACAGATGCACTATTATGATGATAGATGCACTATTATGATGGACAGATGCACTTTTATGATGATAGATGCACTTTTATGATGATAGATGCACTTTTATGATGGACAGATGCACTATTATGATGATAGATGCACTTTTATGATGGATGGATGCACTTTTATGATGATAGATGCACTTTATGATGGATAGATGCACTTTTATGATGATAGATGCACTTTGATGATGGACAGATGCACTTTTATGATGATAGATGCACTTTGATGATGATAGATGCACTTTTATGATGGACAGATGCACTATTATGATGATAGATGCACTATTATGATGATAGATGCACTTTATGATGGATAGATGCACTATTATGATGATAGATGCACTATTATGATGGACAGATGCACTTTTATGATGAGAGATGCACTATTATGATGATAGATGCACTTTATGATGGATAGATGCACTATTATGATGATAGATGCACTTTATGATGGATAGATGCACTATTATGATGATAGATGCACTATTATGATGGACAGATGCACTTTTATGATGATAGATGCACTTTTATGATGATAGATGCACTTTATGATGGATAGATGCACTATTATGATGATAGATGCACTTTTATGATGGATGGATGCACTTTATGATGGATAGATGCACTATTATGATGATAGATGCACTTTTATGATGGATGGATGCACTTTTATGATGATAGATGCACTTTTATGATGATAGATGCACTTTTATGATGAGAGATGCACCATTATGATGATAGATGCACTTTTATGATGGATAGATGCACTTTATGACGGATAGATGCACTTTTATGATGAGAGATGCACTTTTATGATGATAGATGCACTATTATGATGGATGGATGCACTTTTATGATGAGAGATGCACTTTTATGATGAGAGATGCACTATTGTGATGGATGGATGCACTATTATGATGATAGATGCACTTTTATGATGGATGGATGCACTTTTATGATGATGGATGCACTTTTATGATGATAGATGCACTATTATGATGGATGGATGCACTTTTATGATGGACAGATGCACTTTTATGATGAGAGATGCACTTTTATGATGATAGATGCACTTTTATGATAGATGGATGCACTTTTATGATGGATGGATGCACTTTTATGATGATGGATGCACTTTTATGATGATAGATGCACTATTATGATGGATGGATGCACTTTTATGATGGACAGATGCACTATTATGATGATAGATGCACTTTTATGATGGATGGATGCACTTTTATGATGATGGATGCACTTTTATGATGATAGATGCACTTTTATGATGGACAGATGCACTTTTATGATGATGGATGCACTTTTATGATGATAGATGCACTATTATGATGGATGGATGCACTTTTATGATGGACAGATGCACTTTTATGATGAGAGATGCACTTTTATGATGATAGATGCACTTTTATGATAGATGGATGCACTATTATGATGATAGATGCACTTTTATGATGGATGGATGCACTTTTATGATGATGGATGCACTTTTATGATGATAGATGCACTATTATGATGGATGGATGCACTTTTATGATGGACAGATGCACTTTTATGATGATAGATGCACTTTATGATGGCTGGATGCACTTTTATGATGATAGATGCACTTTTATGATGATAGATGCACTATTATGATGTTAGATGCACTTTTATGATGAGAGATGCACTATTATGATGTTAGATGCACTTTTATGATGAGAGATGCACTTTTATTATGAGAGATTAACTTTTATGATGGATAGATGCACTTTATGATGGATAGATGCTTTTTTATGATGGACAGATGCACTATTATGATGATAGATGCACTATTATGATGAGAGATGCACTTTTATGATGATAGATGCACTTTTATGATGGACAGATGCACTTTATGATGGATAGATGCTTTTTTATGATGGACAGATGCACTATTATGATGATAGATGCACTATTATGATGATAGATGCACTATTATGATGGATGGATGCACTATTATGATGGATAGATGCACTTTATGATGGATAGATGCACTTTATGATGGATAGATGCACTATTATGATGATAGATGCACGTTTATGATGATAGATGCACTTTTATGATGATAGATGCACTTTTATGATGGATAGATGCACTATTATGATGATAGATGTACTTTTATGATGGACAGATGCACTTTTATGATGAGAGATGCACTTTTATGATGATAGATGCACTTTTATGATGAGAGATGCACTATTATGATGATAGATGCACTTTATGATGGATAGATGCACTATTATGATGATAGATGCACTTTATGATGGATAGATGCACTATTATG
Organism: Pseudorasbora parva; assembly: GCF_024679245.1. Lineage (NCBI taxonomy): Eukaryota > Metazoa > Chordata > Actinopteri > Cypriniformes > Gobionidae > Pseudorasbora > Pseudorasbora parva. The sequence continues at coordinate 38,218,843 of NC_090194.1, forward strand.
ATGATAGATGCACTTTTATGATGGATAGATGCACTATTATGATGATAGATGCACTTTTATGATGGATGGATGCACTTTTATGATGATAGATGCACTTTTATGATGAGAGATGCACTTTTATGATGATAGATGCACTTTTATGATGAGAGATGCACTTTATGATGGATAGATGCACTTTTATGATGATAGATGCACTTTTATGATGGATGGATGCACTTTTATGATGAGAGATGCACTTTTATGATGATAGATGCACTATTATGATGATAGATGCACTTTATGATGGATAGATGCACTTTTATGATGATAGGTGCACTATTATGATGATGGATGCACTTTTATGATGATAGATGCACTTTTTATGATGATAGATGCACTTTTATGATGATAGATGCACTTTTTATGATGATAGATGCACTTTTATGATGATGGATGCACTATTATGATGATAGATGTACTTTTATGATGGATGGATGCACTTTTATGATGATAGATGCACTTTTTATGATGATAGATGCACTTTTATGATGATAGATGCACTTTTTATGATGATAGATGCACTTTTATGATGATGGATGCACTTTTATGATGATAGATGCACTTTTATGATGATGGATGCACTTTTATGATGATAGATGCACTTTTTATGATGATAGATGCACTTTTATGATGATGGATGCACTTTTATGATGATAGATGCACTATTATGATGGATGGATGCACTTTTATGATGATAGATGCACTTTGATGATGATAGATGCACTTTTATGATGGACAGATGCACTATTATGATGATAGATGCACTATTATGATGGACAGATGCACTTTTATGATGATAGATGCACTTTTATGATGAGAGATGCACTATTATGATGGATGGATGCACTTTTATGATGATAGATGCACTTTGATGATGATAGATGCACTTTTATGATGGACAGATGCACTATTATGATGATAGATGCACTATTATGATGGACAGATGCACTTTTATGATGATAGATGCACTTTTATGATGATAGATGCACTTTTATGATGGACAGATGCACTATTATGATGGTAGATGCACTTTTATGATGGATGGATGCACTTTTATGATGATAGATGCACTTTATGATGGATAGATGCACTATTATGATGATAGATGCACTTTTATGATGGACAGATGCACTTTTATGATGATAGATGCACTTTGATGATGATAGATGCACTTTTATGATGGACAGATGCACTATTATGATGATAGATGCACTATTATGATGGACAGATGCACTTTTATGATGATAGATGCACTTTTATGATGATGGATGCCCTTTTATGATGATAGATGCACTATTATGATGGATGGATGCACTTTTATGATGATAGATGCACTTTGATGATGATAGATGCACTTTTATGATGATAGATGCACTTTTTTGATGGATAGATGCACTTTTATGATGGATGGATGCACTTTTATGATGATGGATGCCCTTTTATGATGATAGATGCACTATTATGATGGATGGATGCACTTTTATGATGATAGATGCACTTTGATGATGATAGATGCACTTTTATGATGATAGATGCACTTTTATGATGGATGGATGCACTTTTATGATGATGGATGCCCTTTTATGATGATAGATGCACTATTATGATGGATGGATGCACTTTTATGATGATAGATGCACTTTGATGATGATAGATGCACTTTTATGATGATAGATGCACTATTATGATGGATGGATGCACTTTTATGATGATAGATGCACTTTTATGATGATAGATGCACTTTTATGACGGATAGATGCACTATTATGATGATAGATGCACTTTTATGATGGATGGATGCACTTTTATGATGATGGATGCCCCTTTATGATGATAGATGCACTATTATGATGGATGGATGCACTTTTATGATGATAGATGCACTTTGATGATGATAGATGCACTATTATGATGATAGATGCACTATTATGATGGACAGATGCACTTTTATGATGATAGATGCACTTTTATGATGATAGATGCACTTTTATGACGGACAGATGCACTATTATGATGATAGATGCACTATTATGATGGACAGATGCACTTTTATGATGATAGATGCACTTTTATGATGATAGATGCACTTTTATGATGGACAGATGCACTATTATGATGATAGATGCACTTTTATGATGGATGGATGCACTTTTATGATGATAGATGCACTTTATGATGGATAGATGCACTTTTATGATGATAGATGCACTTTGATGATGGACAGATGCACTTTTATGATGATAGATGCACTTTGATGATGATAGATGCACTTTTATGATGGACAGATGCACTATTATGATGATAGATGCACTATTATGATGATAGATGCACTTTATGATGGATAGATGCACTATTATGATGGACAGATGCACTTTTATGATGAGAGATGCACTATTATGATGATAGATGCACTTTATGATGGATAGATGCACTATTATGATGATAGATGCACTTTATGATGGATAGATGCACTATTATGATGATAGATGCACTATTATGATGGACAGATGCACTTTTATGATGATAGATGCACTTTTATGATGATAGATGCACTTTATGATGGATAGATGCACTATTATGATGATAGATGCACTTTTATGATGGATGGATGCACTTTATGATGGATAGATGCACTATTATGATGATAGATGCACTTTTATGATGGATGGATGCACTTTTATGATGATAGATGCACTTTTATGATGATAGATGCACTTTTATGATGAGAGATGCACCATTATGATGATAGATGCACTTTTATGATGGATAGATGCACTTTATGACGGATAGATGCACTTTTATGATGAGAGATGCACTTTTATGATGATAGATGCACTATTATGATGGATGGATGCACTTTTATGATGAGAGATGCACTTTTATGATGAGAGATGCACTATTGTGATGGATGGATGCACTATTATGATGATAGATGCACTTTTATGATGGATGGATGCACTTTTATGATGATGGATGCACTTTTATGATGATAGATGCACTATTATGATGGATGGATGCACTTTTATGATGGACAGATGCACTTTTATGATGAGAGATGCACTTTTATGATGATAGATGCACTTTTATGATAGATGGATGCACTTTTATGATGGATGGATGCACTTTTATGATGATGGATGCACTTTTATGATGATAGATGCACTATTATGATGGATGGATGCACTTTTATGATGGACAGATGCACTATTATGATGATAGATGCACTTTTATGATGGATGGATGCACTTTTATGATGATGGATGCACTTTTATGATGATAGATGCACTTTTATGATGGACAGATGCACTTTTATGATGATGGATGCACTTTTATGATGATAGATGCACTATTATGATGGATGGATGCACTTTTATGATGGACAGATGCACTTTTATGATGAGAGATGCACTTTTATGATGATAGATGCACTTTTATGATAGATGGATGCACTATTATGATGATAGATGCACTTTTATGATGGATGGATGCACTTTTATGATGATGGATGCACTTTTATGATGATAGATGCACTATTATGATGGATGGATGCACTTTTATGATGGACAGATGCACTTTTATGATGATAGATGCACTTTATGATGGCTGGATGCACTTTTATGATGATAGATGCACTTTTATGATGATAGATGCACTATTATGATGTTAGATGCACTTTTATGATGAGAGATGCACTATTATGATGTTAGATGCACTTTTATGATGAGAGATGCACTTTTATTATGAGAGATTAACTTTTATGATGGATAGATGCACTTTATGATGGATAGATGCTTTTTTATGATGGACAGATGCACTATTATGATGATAGATGCACTATTATGATGAGAGATGCACTTTTATGATGATAGATGCACTTTTATGATGGACAGATGCACTTTATGATGGATAGATGCTTTTTTATGATGGACAGATGCACTATTATGATGATAGATGCACTATTATGATGATAGATGCACTATTATGATGGATGGATGCACTATTATGATGGATAGATGCACTTTATGATGGATAGATGCACTTTATGATGGATAGATGCACTATTATGATGATAGATGCACGTTTATGATGATAGATGCACTTTTATGATGATAGATGCACTTTTATGATGGATAGATGCACTATTATGATGATAGATGTACTTTTATGATGGACAGATGCACTTTTATGATGAGAGATGCACTTTTATGATGATAGATGCACTTTTATGATGAGAGATGCACTATTATGATGATAGATGCACTTTATGATGGATAGATGCACTATTATGATGATAGATGCACTTTATGATGGATAGATGCACTATTATGATGATAGATGCACTTTTATGATGGATAGATGCACTATTATGATGATAGATGCACTTTTATGATGGATGGATGCACTTTTATGATGATAGATGCACTTTTATGATGAGAGATGCACTTTTATGATGATAGATGCACTTTTATGATGAGAGATGCACTTTATGATGGATAGATGCACTTTTATGATGATAGATGCACTTTTATGATGGATGGATGCACTTTTATGATGAGAGATGCACTTTTATGATGATAGATGCACTATTATGATGATAGATGCACTTTATGATGGATAGATGCACTTTTATGATGATAGGTGCACTATTATGATGATGGATGCACTTTTATGATGATAGATGCACTTTTATGATGATAGATGCACTTTTTATGATGATAGATGCACTTTTATGATGATGGATGCACTATTATGATGATAGATGTACTTTTATGATGGATGGATGCACTTTTATGATGATAGATGCACTTTTTATGATGATAGATGCACTTTTATGATGATAGATGCACTTTTTATGATGATAGATGCACTTTTATGATGATGGATGCACTTTTATGATGATAGATGCACTTTTATGATGATGGATGCACTTTTATGATGATAGATGCACTTTTTATGATGATAGATGCACTTTTATGATGATGGATGCACTTTTATGATGATAGATGCACTATTATGATGGATGGATGCACTTTTATGATGATAGATGCACTTTGATGATGATAGATGCACTTTTATGATGGACAGATGCACTATTATGATGATAGATGCACTATTATGATGGACAGATGCACTTTTATGATGATAGATGCACTTTTATGATGAGAGATGCACTATTATGATGGATGGATGCACTTTTATGATGATAGATGCACTTTGATGATGATAGATGCACTTTTATGATGGACAGATGCACTATTATGATGATAGATGCACTATTATGATGGACAGATGCACTTTTATGATGATAGATGCACTTTTATGATGATAGATGCACTTTTATGATGGACAGATGCACTATTATGATGGTAGATGCACTTTGATGATGATAGATGCACTTTTATGATGGACAGATGCACTATTATGATGATAGATGCACTATTATGATGGACAGATGCACTTTTATGATGATAGATGCACTTTTATGATGATAGATGCACTTTATGATGGATAGATGCACTATTATGATGATAGATGCACTTTATGATGGATAGATGCACTATTATGATGATAGATGCACTTTTATGATGGACAGATGCACTTTTATGATGATAGATGCACTTTGATGATGATAGATGCACTTTTATGATGGACAGATGCACTATTATGATGATAGATGCACTATTATGATGGACAGATGCACTTTTATGATGATAGATGCACTTTTATGATGATAGATGCACTTTATGATGGATAGATGCACTATTATGATGATAGATGCACTTTATGATGGATAGATGCACTATTATGATGGACAGATGGACTTTTATGATGATAGATGCACTTTTATGATGATAGATGCACTTTATGATGGATAGATGCACTATTATGATGGATAGATGCACTTTTATGATGGACAGATGCACTATTATGATGATAGATGCACTTTTATGATGAGAGATGCACTATTATGATGATAGATGCACTTTATGATGGATAGATGCACTTTTATGATGGACAGATGCACTTTTATGATGATAGATGCACTTTTATGATGATAGATGCACTTTATGATGGATAGATGCACTTTTATGATGGACAGATGCACTATTATGATGATAGATGCACTTTTATGATGATAGATGCACTTTTATGATGAGAGATGCACTATTATGATGATAGATGCACTTTATGATGGATAGATGCACTACTATGATGATAGATGCACTTTATGATGGATAGATGCACTATTATGATGATAGATGCACTTTTATGATGGATGGATGCACTTTTATGATGATAGATGCACTTTTATGATGATAGGTGCACTATTATGATGGATAGATGCACTTTTATGATGGACAGATGCACTATTATGATGATAGATGCACTTTTATGATGAGAGATGCACTTTTATGATGATAGATGCACTTTATGATGGATAGATGCACTATTATGATGATAGATGCACTTTTATGATGGACAGATGCACTATTATGATGGTAGATGCACTTTTATGATGGATGGATGCACTTTTATGATGATAGATGCACTTTATGATGGATAGATGCACTATTATGATGATAGATGCACTTTTATGATGGACAGATGCACTTTTATGATGATAGATGCACTTTGATGATGATAGATGCACTTTTATGATGGACAGATGCACTATTATGATGATAGATGCACTATTATGATGGACAGATGCACTTTTATGATGAGATGCACTATTATGATGATAGATGCACTTTATGATGGATAGATGCACTATTATGATGATAGATGCACTTTATGATGGATAGATGCACTATTATGATGATAGATGCACTATTATGATGGACAGATGGACTTTTATGATGATAGATGCACTTTTATGATGATAGATGCACTTTATGATGGATAGATGCACTATTATGATGATAGGTGCACTTTTATGATGATAGATGCACTTTTATGATGAGAGATGCACTATTATGATGATAGATGCACTTTATGATGGATAGATGCACTATTATGATGATAGATGCACTTTATGATGGATAGATGCACTATTATGATGATAGATGCACTTTTATGATGATAGATGCACTTTTATGATGATAGATGAACTTTTATGATGAGAGATGCACTATTATGATGTTAGATGCACTTTTATGATGAGAGATGCACTTTTATTATGAGAGATGAACTTTTATGATGGATAGATGCACTTTATGATGGACAGATGCACTTTTATGATGAGAGATGCACTATTATGATGAGAGATGCACTTTTATGGACAGATGCACTATGATGATAGATACACTATTATGATGACAGATGCACTTTTATGATGGACAGATGCACTATTATGATGATAGATGCACTATTATGATGGATGGATGCACTATTATGATGGATAGATGCACTTTATGATGGATAGATGCACTTTTATGATGGACAGATGCACTATTATGATGATAGATGCACTTTTATGATGGACAGATGCACTTTTATGATGATAGATGCACTTTATGATGGATAGATGCACTATTATGATGATAGATGCACTTTTATGATGAGAGATGCACTTTTATGATGAGAGATGCACTTTTATGATGATAGATGCACTTTTATGATGAGAGATGCACTATTATGATGATAGATGCACTTTTATGATGATAGATGCACTATTATGATGATAGATGCACTTTTATGATGAGAGATGCACTATTATGATGTTAGATGAACTTTTATGATGATAGATGCACTATTATGATGATAGATGCACTTTATGATGGATAGATGCACTATTATGATGATAGATGCACTTTAATGATGGATAGATGCACTATTATGATGATAGATGCACTTTTATGATGGATGGATGCACTTTTATGATGATAGATGCACTTTTATGATGGATGGATGCACTTTTATGATGATAGATGCACTATTATGATGATAGATGCACTATTATGATGAGAGATGCACTATTATGATGATAGATGCACTATTATGATGATAGATGCACTTTTATGATGGACAGATGCACTTTATGATGAGAGATGCACTTTTATGATGATAGATGCACTTTTATGATGATAGATGCACTATTATGATGATAGATGCACTATTATGATGAGAGATGCACTATTATAATGAGAGATGCACTTTTATGATGATAGATGCACTTTTATGATGATAGATGCACTTTTATGATGAGAGATGCACTTTTATGATGATAGATGCACTTTTATGATGGATAGATGCACTTTTATGATGAGAGATGCACTATTATGATGACAGATGCACTTTTATGATGGACAGATGCACTATTATGATGATAGATGCACTATTGTGATGGATGGATGCACTATTATGATGGATAGATGCACTTTATGATGGATAGATGCACTTTTATGATGGACAGATGCACTATTATGATGATAGATGCACTTTTATGATGGACAGATGCACTTTTATGATGATAGATGCACTTTATGATGGATAGATGCACTATTATGATGATAGATGCACTTTTATGATGAGAGATGCACTTTTATGATGAGAGATGCACTTGTATGATGATAGATGCACTATTATGATGATAGATGCACTTTTATGATGATAAATGCACTATTATGATGATAGATGCACTTTTATGATAATATTAGATGCACTTTTATGATGAGAGATGCACTATTATGATGTTAGATGCACTTTTATGATGATAGATGCACTATTATGATGATAGATGCACTTTATGATGGATAGATGCACTATTATGATGATAGATGCACTTTAATGATGGATAGATGCACTATTATGATGATAGATGCACTTTTATGATGGATGGATGCACTTTTATGATGATAGATGCACTTTTATGATGGATGGATGCACTTTTATGATGATAGATGCACTTTTATGATGATAGATGCACTATTATGATGATAGATGCACTTTTATGATGGACAGATGCACTTTATGATGAGAGATGCACTTTTATGATGATAGATGCACTATTATGATGAGAGATGCACTATTATGATGATAGATGCACTATTATGATGAGAGATGCACTTTTATGATGATAGATGCACTTTTATGATGATAGATGCACTATTATGATGATAGATGCACTTTTATGATGAGAGATGCACTTTTATGATGATAGATGCACTTTTATGATGAGAGATGCACTTTTATGATGAGAGATGCACTATTATGATGATAGATGCACTTTTATGATGATAGATGCACTATTATGATGATAGATGCACTATTATGATGATAGATGCACTTTTATGATGAGAGATGCACTATTATGATGAGAGATGCACTTTTATGATGAGAGATGCACTATTATGATGATAGATGCACTTTTTGTAATGATAAACAGGACGGAAGCAATTGCAATGCAAAAGACAATGTTTATTGAACAGATATTCAGTAAAGTGATGGAAGATCGTTGCACAGATCCTTCTGTGATGAAGCCGTAGAGTGGGAACACAGACAGCAGGAGATCGTGACGCAGGGACTGAGATGGGATCCTGATGACTGTGTGCAAAGTGAGGATAAGTCCGTGGTGAGTTGGTGAGATCGACAATAGAAGAGTCCAGAGTCCGGTACACAGGAAACACGAGGAACATGGAACAGGCACGCGACACGGGGAACTCAAACAACGATCTGACAACATGGAGAGGGAGAGAAGACATTAAGTAGGCTGTGATGATCATGAACAGCTGCCGCTGATCAGGCTAACCAGTGACCACGCCCCTCAGAACAAACAACGTAACGAGACACACCCACACAACATACACCTGCACCACATACACACACACAAGACTAGAATGAGACAGCGGATTTACCAACCGTGACAGTACCCTCTCCCCTAGGAACGCCTCCTGGCGTTCCCAGACGACCCTACCTGCCGACGGTAATCATCGATAAGGGAGTGATCCAGTATGTCTCGAGCAGGCACCCAACTCCTCTCCTCTGGACCGTAACCCTCCCAATCCACCAAATACTGGAATCCGCGTCCCCTCCGTCTCGAGTCCAGAATACGATGTACCGAATAAGTAGGTTCCCCATCTACGAGTCGCGGCGGTGGGGGAACCGGGACAGGCGGATTAAGATGTGAATGAAACACGGGCTTGATCTTGGAAACATGAAAGGCGGAATGAATTCTCCTGTACGCCGGAGGAAGGTTGAGGCGGACTGTCACCGGACTAATGATCTTGGTAACAGTGAATGGGCCAATAAATTTGGGAGCAAGTTTATTAGAGACGGAGCGGAGTGGAATGTTCTTGGTAGAAAGCCACACTTTTTGACCCACGACGTATACGGGTGGCTTAGACCGGTGGCGGTCGGCTTTAGCCTTGGTGCGCGCCCCCACTTGGAGTAGAGTCTCGCGGGCTCTAGTCCATGTGCGGCGACACCTCTGGACGAAGGCGTGGGCGGAGGAGACCGCGACCTCGGATTCCAGGCTAGGAAAAATTGGTGGTTGGTACCCTAAACTACACTTAAACGGGGAAAGGCCCGTAGATGACACTGGTAACGAGTTATGAGCGTACTCAACCATAGAAAGTTGTTGACTCCAGGAAGAAGGGTTCTTGGAAACCAAACATCGCAACACCCTTTCAAGATCTTGGTTGGCTCGCTCAGACTGACCGTTGGTCTGGGGATGGTAACCCGAAGACAGACTGACTGTAGCTCCTAATAATCTACAAAACTCAGTCCAAAATTTGGACACAAACTGGGGACCTCTGTCAGAAACCACGTCCATCGGGAGGCCATGTAACCGAAAGACGTGATCAATGACGGTGACCGCTGTCTCCTTGGCTGAAGGTAATTTGGGCAAGGGGATGAAATGAGCCGCCTTCGAGAATCGGTCCACAACAGTCAAAACAACCGTCATACCCTTAGAGGGTGGGAGGGCGGTGACAAAATCTAGCGCAATGTGGGACCAGGGTCTCGAAGGGACTGACAGCGGTTGGAGTAACCCATCTGGAGGTCGGTTAGACGTCTTACCAACCGCGCAAACAGAGCAAGCCAAAACAAAATCATGGACATCGCGAGCCATTAATGGCCACCAAAACCGTTGCTTTACTAAGTGCTTAGTGCGACTTATCCCTGGATGACAGGCCACGTTGGAGCAATGACCCCATCGGATAACGTCGGACCGTAACCCCTCCGGAACAAACAAACGATTCGGTGGGCAACCGGGCGGAGGCGTTACCCCTTCTAGGGCCGTCTTGACCCTCGATTCGACCTCCCATACGAGTGTGGAGATAACTACTTTCTCCGGTAAAATACACTCGGGAGTAACCGGGCGCTCGGATGGATCAAAAATACGAGATAAAGCATCGGGTTTGATGTTCTTGGAACCCGGGCGGTACGAGAGAGTAAAGTCAAAACGTCCGAAAAAAAGTGCCCACCGAGCCTGCCTGGAGTTGAGTCTTTTGGCAGAGCTAATATATTCAAGGTTCTTATGATCGGTCCAGACGATAAAAGGTACCCCCGACCCTTCTAACCAATGACGCCACTCCTCCAACGCTAATTTGACGGCCAACAACTCTCTGTTACCAATGTCATAGTTACGTTCGGCGGGTGATAAACGATGGGAAAAAAACGCGCAGGGGTGCATCTTGTCATCCGAGGAAGCGCGCTGGGAGAGAACTGCACCTACCCCCACCTCTGACGCGTCGACCTCCACCACGAACTGACGTGTGGGATCAGGGGCGACTAAGATGGGAGCCGAAACGAAGCGGCCTTTGAGGTTGGAGAATACAGCCTCAGCTGTATTCGACCACCTGAACGTCGTTCTGGGGGAGGTCAAGGCAGTCAGAGGTGCGGCTAGTTGGCTGAAGTTGCGAATGAAACGCCGATAGAAGTTGGCGAATCCCAGAAACCGCTGTAGGGCCTTACGGGAATCTGGACTTGGCCAATCTATCACAGCCTTCACTTTGTCAGGGTCCATGCGCACTCCCTCGGAAGAGACGATGTAACCTAGGAAGGAAACAGACTGTGCATGAAAATCGCATTTCTCCGCCTTGACAAAAAGCCCATTCTGTAACAGCCTCTGAAGCACTTGTCTGACATGTTGCACATGTTCCTGGAGAGACGAAGAAAAAATCAATATGTCATCCAGGTAAACATATATGAACTGGTCAACCATGTCTCTCAACACGTCATTGACGAGTGCCTGGAAGACCGCTGGGGAGTTGGAAAGGCCGAAAGGCATGACCAAGTATTCAAAGTGCCCCCTGGGGGTGTTAAACGCGGTCTTCCATTCATCCCCCTTCCTGATGCGAACCAAATGATATGCATTGCGTAAATCCAATTTTGTGAATATGGATGCTCCCTGTAACCTCTCAAAAGCTGAAGACATCAGCGGCAAAGGATATGTATTCTTTACCGTGATGTTGTTCAGCTCTCGGTAATCAATACAAGGTCGCAGAGAACCATCCTTCTTACCCACAAAAAAGAACCCCGCCCCCGCTGGAGAAGAGGAAGGTTGGATGAACCCGGCCGCTAGAGAATCAGAAATATATTTCTCCATGGCCTCCCTCTCAGGAACAGAAAGAGAGTAAAGTTTGCCCTTAGGCGGAGATTTACCTGGCACTAAGTCTATAGCACAGTCATAGGGACGATGCGGAGGAAGAGAAGCAGCTCGAGACTTACTGAACACCTCCTTCAGGTCCCGGTACTCCGCGGGCACGTTTGACAAATCCGTCGCCTTCTCCTGAAACACAGAAACAGAAACAGAAGAACAAGCAGAGACAAGACAAGAGCCGTGGCAGGACTCGCTCCACATGGACACAGAATCGGAGCCCCAGTCCACCCGGGGATTGTGCTTAACCAGCCAGGGGTGTCCTAACACAATGGGTGCGACGGGTGAGTGCATGAGGAGGAAGGAGATGGTCTCAGTATGGTTGCCAGAGGTGATGAGGGTTATGGGTCCAGTGGAAAGGGAGATGTTGGGAAGTGGTTGTCCGTTGAGTGCACTGACCGAGATCTGGTGAGGAAGAGATGAGATGGGAAGATGTAACTCGTGCGCCAGTCGAATGTCCAAAAAGTTGCCCTCAGCTCCGGAATCCACCAGTGCCCGTGCGTCGTGAGTCTTGTTGTTCCCCCATCTCAGTCTTACCGGAAGGAGAGTGGATGGTGAGGTCTTCCCGGCGGAGATCCCACCCGATAGTAGCCTCAACTTTACTACCGGGCTTGATCTTTTACCGGGCATGAGTGTAGAAAATGTCCCCGGCCTGCACAGTACAAACATAGTCCTTGGGACCGCCGCCTCTCTCTCTCCTCCCGGGAAAGCCGGGCTCTCCCTACCTGCATGGGCTCGTGATCGATGGGACCGACCGTGTTCTCCTCCAAGCTGCCGCGACCTCTGGCGCCTCCGTGGTCGTGGGTCGATTGAACGTGTCGGCCCAGTCGGCTAATGCGAGCGTCCACCCGCAGTGCCAGATCGATGAGGTCGTTGAGTTGAGGAGGCAGATCCAGCATGTAAATCTCTTGTTGAACACGGTCGGCCAGCCCATGCAGGAACATATCCCACTGTGCCTCCTCGTTCCATTTGCACTCAGCCGCCAGAGTGCGAAACTCGATAGAGTAGTCGGCCACTGAGGAGCTTCCCTGTTTAAGGTCGGCGAGTCTTCTCGCCGCTTCTTTGCCCGCTACCTTCCGGTCGAACACTCTCTTCATTTCGGCGGCTAGTGCATGGAACGAGGCGCAGCATGGTTCCTTATTCTCCCACACCGCCGTTCCCCACAGAGCCGCTTTACCCTTAAGTAAAGTCAGGACGAATGCCACTTTAGACTCCTCTCTCTCGAATGTCATAGGCTGTAGCGAAAAATTCATAGAACATTTGGTTAGAAACGCTCTACAAAACTCAGGCTCACCAGAGTAACTCTCAGGAACGGGTAGGCGTGGTTCAGGATGATGGCTCCTCTCTGGTATGACGGGGGAAACGGCCGGTGTGGGTGGCACAGTGGGAGCGCTCAGGCGTTGGATCTGCTGGGTGAGCCCGGACACCTGCGTCACGAGCGCTTGGACAGCGCGTCCGGTGGAAGAAATGCTCTCCTGCTGCTGATCCATCCTGGCAATGCTATGCTCCACGAAATCCTTCAAGGCAGATGCACTTGCTGCTTCCATGATTGGTCAGATCGTTCTGTAATGATAAACAGGACGGAAGCAATTGCAATGCAAAAGACAATGTTTATTGAACAGATATTCAGTAAAGTGATGGAAGATCGTTGCACAGATCCTTCTGTGATGAAGCCGTAGAGTGGGAACACAGACAGCAGGAGATCGTGACGCAGGGACTGAGATGGGATCCTGATGACTGTGTGCAAAGTGAGGATAAGTCCGTGGTGAGTTGGTGAGATCGACAATAGAAGAGTCCAGAGTCCGGTACACAGGAAACACGAGGAACATGGAACAGGCACGCGACACGGGGAACTCAAACAACGATCTGACAACATGGAGAGGGAGAGAAGACATTAAGTAGGCTGTGATGATCATGAACAGCTGCCGCTGATCAGGCTAACCAGTGACCACGCCCCTCAGAACAAACAACGTAACGAGACACACCCACACAACATACACCTGCACCACATACACACACACAAGACTAGAATGAGACAGCGGATTTACCAACCGTGACACTTTTATGATGGATAGATGCACTATTATGATGATAGATGCACTTTTATGATGAGAGATGCACTATTATGATGATAGATGCACTTTTATGATGGATGGATGCACTTTTATGATGATAGATGCACTTTTATGATGAGAGATGCACTTTTATGATGAGAGATTTACTTTTATGATGATAGATGCACTTTTATGATGGATGGATGCACTTTTATGATGATAGATGCACTTTTATGATGATAGATGCACTATTATGATGAGAGATGCACTATTATGATGATAGATGCACTTTTATGATGGATGGATGCACTTTTATGATGATAGATGCACTTTTATGATGAGAGATGCACTTTTATGATGAGAGATTTACTTTTATGATGATAGATGCACTTTTATGATGGATGGATGCACTTTTATGATGAGAGATGCACTTTTATGATGATAGATGCACTATTATGATGATAGATGCACTTTTATGATGATAGATGCACTATTATGATGATAGATGCACTTTTATGATGATAGATGCACTTTTATGATGATAGATGCACTATTATGATGATAGATGCACTTTTATGATGGACAGATGCACTTTATGATGAGAGATGCACTTTTATGATGGACAGATGCACTTTATGATGAGAGATGCACTATTATGATGATAGATGCACTTTTATGATGAGAGATGCACTATTATGATGATAGATGCACTTTTATGATGGATAGATGCACTATTATGATGATAGATGCACTTTTATGATGAGAGATGCACTATTATGATGATAGATGCCCTATTATGATGATAGATGCACTTTTATGATGATAGATGCACTTTATGATGGATAGATGCACTATTATGATGATAGATGCACTTTTATGATGGACAGATGCACTTTATGATGAGAGATGCACTTTTATGATGGACAGATGCACTTTATGATGAGAGATGCACTATTATGATGATAGATGCACTTTTATGATGAGAGATGCACTATTATGATGATAGATGCACTTTTATGATGGATAGATGCACTATTATGATGATAGATGCACTTTTATGATGGACAGATGCACTTTATGATGAGAGATGCACTTTTATGATGGACAGATGCACTTTATGATGAGAGATGCACTATTATGATGATAGATGCACTTTTATGATGAGAGATGCACTTTTATGATGATAGATGCACTTTATGATGGATAGATGCACTATTATGATGTTAGATGCACTATTATGATGATAGATGCACTTTTATGATGGACAGATGCACTTTTTTGATGGACAGATGCACTTTTATGATGGATAGATACACTTTTATGATGGACAGATGCACTTTTATGATGGACAGATGCACTTTTATGATGGACAGATGCACTATTATGATGATAGATGCACTTTTATGATGGACAGATGCACTTTTTTGATGGACAGATGCACTTTTATGATGGACAGATGCACTTTTATGATGGACAGATGCACTATTATGATGATAGATGCACTTTTTTCAGCTCGGCTGTTTTCTGAAAGAATCAGTTCAGTGTATCTGTCTTTTATAAATATGATAAACTAAAGACTCTTGTGAGATATGAAGGATCAACACAACTCTATAGACACTCCAGATTAACACCAGACAGTGGACAACAGTAATATTTGGTTATGGTTGAACCAATGTAAAAGCGCTATATAAAAAAATGTGATTGATTGATTGATTGCTTGATTGATTGATGTAGGTGAATGTGACACATTCTGCTTCTCTCGGTGTGATTATTAACGCGTTTGAAGATCAATAATGAGTGAAGAGCGCGAGACTCGGACCTGTGACGACAGTGGATCACGCCCCCTCCTCTCTCTCTCTCTCTCTCTCTCTCTCTCTCTCTCTCTCTCTCTCTCTCAGTCCGTCTCTGGCTCATTAGAGATCATGTCAGGATGGGAGGATGAAGATGATGATGGCTCTCTGGGTTTCGCTTCTTCTTCTTCGTCTTCTTCTTCTTCATCACTGAAGACTGAGAGGATGAAGAGCGAGTGAATGAATGCACGCGCGGTCTGGTATGTGTCGTGTTTGTTCTTTTCTTCTTCTGTCGTGTTTTTGAGGAGCTGTGGCTGAATGATGAAGGCTTATGTAAGAGCTTCTGCGGGAGCGCGCGGTAATCTAAGAACTCATCTTCTTCGTCGTGTTCCTCGCGGTCCTCACGACACGGGCACGCGCATCAGCTCTGCTCTTCTTCAGTCTTCATCATCGGGCTCGGTTTGAGTGGGTTCAGATCCTCCGCCGTCGCCATGGAGACCCGCTCGTGCACAAGCGCGCGACTGAAACCTTAAAAATCCCGGCGCGAGGTGCGATCTCTCTCTCTCTCTCTCTCTCTCTCTCTCTCTCTCTCTCTCTCTCTCTCTCTCTCTCTCTCTCTCTCTCTCTCATTAGTTCCTGAGGCTCTGCGTGCTCGGCTTGTGTTGCGTAACTTTCCATGCACACGAAACTTCAGCGCGCGCGATGATTCTCTATTTAGGTTCAGCACCGCGGACAGCACACACACACACTCACTCACACACAAACACACACACACAGGCTTCGTTTCAATCACAGAACGCACTATATGGAGAATGACTGTGTGTATGTGTGTGTGTGTGTGTGTGTGTGTGAGAGAGAGAGAGAGAGAGAGAGAGAGAGAGAGAGAGAGAGAGAGAGGAGGCATGTTTTTGTGACATATGAGGACACAAATGTGTATAATGCCATGGGTATGACACAGGTATTACAGGAGAGGGTGAAATATGAGGACATTACCCATGTCCCCACTTTTCAAAAGGCCTTATACACCCACCTAAAGGATTATTAGGAGCACCTGTTCAATTTCTCATTAATGCAATAATCTAATCAGCCAATCACATGGCAGTTCTTCAGTGCATTTAGGGGTGTGGTCCTGGTCAAGACAATCTCCTGAACTCCAAACTGAATGTCAGAATGGGAAAGAAAGGGGATTTAATCCGTTTTGAGCGTGGCATGGTTTTTGGTGCCAGACGGGCCGGTCTGAGTATTTCACAATCTGCTCAGTTACTGGGATTTACACACACAACCATTTCTAGGGTTTACAAAGAATGGTGTGAAAAGGGAAGAGCATCCAGTCTGCAGCAGTCCTGAGGGAGAAAATGCCTTGTTGATGCTCGAGGTCAGAGGAGAATGGGCCGACTGATTCAAGCTGATAGAAGAGCAACTTTGACTGAAATAACCACTCGTTCCAACCGAGGTATGCAGCAAAGCATTTGTGAAGCCACAACACACACAACCTTGAGGCGGATGGGCTACAGCAGCAGAAGACCCCACCGGGTACCACTCATCTCCACTACACATAGGAAAAAGAGGCGACAATTTGCACAAGCTCACCAAAATTGGTCAGTTGAAGACTGGAGAAATGTTGCCTGGTCTGATGAGTCTCGATTTCTGTTGAGACATTCAGATGGTAGAGTCAGAATTTGGCGTAAACAGAATGAGAACATGGATCCATCATGCCTTGTTCCCACTGTGCAGGCTGGTGGTGGTGGTGTAATGGTGTGGGGGATGTTTTCTTGGCACACTTTAGGGCCCTTAGTGCCAATTGGGCATCGTTTAAATGCCACGGCCGACCTGAGCATTGTTTCTGACCATGTCCATACCTTTATGACCACCATGTCCCCATCCTCTGATGGCTACTTCCAGCAGGATAATGCACCATGTCACAAAGCTCCAATCATTTCAGATTGGTTTCTTGAACATGACAATGAGTTGACTGAACTAAAATGGCCGCCA
>NC_090194.1:38247318-38249818 GCF_024679245.1 Pseudorasbora parva
GCACCTGCCCGTCACCATGGCGATGCTTTCTGACACACCCCACCCTCACCTGTTCTGAAGAAAGGTGTCTAGCGACGCTTTGTGCACTGGAGCGCAGTCATGCTGGGACAGGAAGGGGCCGTCCACAAACTGATCCCACAAAGCTGAGAGCGGGAAGTTCTCCAAAATGTCTTGGTGTGATTGGAGCAGGCCAGTCAAGTCAGCTTCATTTATACAGCGCTTTAACAACACAGATTGGGTCAAAGCAGCTTCACAGTGATTATAGGAAATACATTTTGTTTTTGAGGAAAATGTTTGATTCATTCCTGTTGTAAAAACTGATTTTATTTGGTGCCATTTAAACAACACTATGTGTGTGTGTGTGTGTGTGTGTGTGTGTGTGTGTGTGTGTGTGTGTGTGTGTGTGTGTGTCTTACACACGAGTGAAGATTCCGTTAATCTTGTGAACTGGTAGGTTTCGTCCGGGCGTGAGGAAATCTAGAGCTGAGTTTCGTCAGCATAAGAATGAAAACTAACGCCATGTTTCCTAATGATATCTCCCAGTGGAGCAGATACAGGGTGAAGAGCAGCGGTCCTAACCCTTCCTAATGATATCTCCCAGTGGAGCAGATACAGGGTGAAGAGCAGCGGTGATAGCACTGAGCCCTGACTGGAAATCCTCACAGATATCATTTCTGTCTAAAGGAGCATAGTAGTGAAGACACGGCCTTTTCTAGTGTTTCTGATAGAAAGGGTAGACTCGAGATTGGCTGTAATTGACTAATTCTTTAGGATCAAGTTGTGTTTTTTTAATAAGTGGTTTAATTATAGCCAACTTAAAAGTGTTCGGCTCATATCCTAATGTCAAGGATGAGTTAATAATGATAAGCAGAGGATCTGTGACCTCTGGAAGCATCTCTTTAGTAGCCTAGTCGGTATAGGGTCAAGCAGACATGATGATTAGTCAATTAGTCAATTCTTCTCCTCCTGTGTGTGTGTGTGTGTGTGTGTGTGTGTGTGTGTGTGTGTGTGTGTGTGTGTGTGTGTGTGCACCGTTGCTCTTGGTGATGTAAGGCTTGGATGAGCTGCTCGGCCATGGAAACCCATTCCATGAAGCTCTCTCCGCTGTTCTTGAGCTCAATTTTGAATTTAATATTGAATGTTGATAGTCATGAAATAATTTCCTGACACAGCAGAATAGACAGAAATATTCTCGCAATGCATTTTGGGCCGGAGATTACAGCTCTCCCTTAAAACCACAGCCTCCCACCTGTTCTGTTCTGTTCTGTTCTGTTCTATTCTCTCTCTCTGTGTGTGTGTGTGTCTTGTTTTTGTGACATATGAGGACACAAATGTGACACAGGTATTACAGAAGAGGGTGAAATATTTACATTTACGCATTTGGCAGACGCTTTTATCCAAAGCGACTTACATTGCATTCAAGGTACACATTTTACATTATTGTCAGTTCTTGCTTTCCCTGGGAATCGAACCCATGACGTTGCCGTTGCTAGCGCCACGCTCTACTGGTTGAGCTGCAGGAAAGCCGTATGCCATTACCCATGTCCCCACTTTTCAAAAGGCTTATAAATCACACAGGATGAGTTTTTTTGAGAAAGTAAAAATGCCGAATGTTTCTGTGTGTGTGTGTGTGTGTGTGTGTGTGTGTGTTCCTGAAGGTAGATTGTGGATCCAGGATATTGACATAAAGACAAAAAAAGTAATTGAAAAATGAAACGATAAGACATTGAGTGTCTGCACGAGAGAAAGCGGAACGGCTCCGCGTAGCTCAGTGTTGCTGCTCACTGACGTGTGTGTGTGTGTGTTGCTGCTCACTGACGTGTGTGTGTGTGTGTGTGTGTGTGTTACTGCTCACTGACGTGTGTGTGTGTGTGTGTGTGTGTGTGTGTGTGTGTGTGTTACTGCTCACTGACGTGTGTATGTGTGTTACTGCTCACTGACGTGTGTGTGTGTGTGTGTGTGTGTGTTACTGCTCACTGACGTGTGTGTATGTTTGTGTTGGTGCTCACTGACGTGTGTGTGTGTGTTGCTGCTTACTGACGTGTATGTGTGTGTGTGTCTGTGTGTGTGTGTTGCTGCCCACTGACGTGTGTTTTGCTGCTCACTGACGTGTGTGTGTGTGTGTGTGTTGCTGCTCACTGACCTGCCCCCTCTCTCTCTCTCTCTCTCTCTCTCTCTCTCTCTCTCTCTCTCTCTCTCTCAGAACCTTCCAGAAGTCCCGATGGAGCAGGATGTGGAGAGCACGGTGACGGTGCGAGCGCTCCCGAAGCAGGCTCGCGTCCCCAAACCGCTGCAGGAGCCGGAGCGCGTGAAGCAGAAGCCCCAGCGCTACGTCCGCAAAGACGGCAAGTGTAATGTCCACCACGGGAACGTGCGGGAAACCTACCGCTACCTGACCGACATCTTCACCACGCTGGTGGACCTGAAGTGGCGCTTCAACCTGTTCATCTTCGTGCTGGTGTACACCGTCACCTGGCTGTTCTTCGGCTTCATGTGGTGG
>NC_090194.1:38254818-38322318 GCF_024679245.1 Pseudorasbora parva
AGTTGGAGTGAGCGTTGCGATGGAGTGAGCGTTGCGATGGAGTGAGCGTTGAGTTGGAGTGAGCGTTGAGTTGGAGTGAGCGTTGAGTTGGAGTGAGCGTTGAGATGGAGTGAGGGTTGAGATGGAGTGAGGGTTGAGATGGAGTGAGCGTTGAGATGGAGTGAGCGTTGAGATGGAGGGAGGGTTGAGATGGAGTGAGGGTTGAGATGGAGTGAGGGTTGAGATGGAGTGAGTGTTGAGATGGAGTGAGCGTTGAGATGGAGTGAGCGTTGAGATGGAGGGAGGGTTGAGATGGAGTGAGGGTTGAGATGGAGTGAGGGTTGAGATGGAGTGAGGGTTGAGATGGAGTGAGGGTTGAGATGGAGTGAGCGTTGAGATGGAGTGAGCGTTGAGATGGAGTGAGTGTTGAGATGGAGTGAGTTGGCAAGATGGAGTGAGCGTTGAGATGGAGTGAGCGTTGAGATGGAGTGAGCGTTGAGATGGAGTGAGGGTTGAGATGGAGTGAGCGTTGAGATGGAGTGAGGGTTGAGATGGAGTGAGTGTTGAGATGGAGTGAGCGTTGAGATGGAGTGAGCGTTGAGTTGGAGTGAGCGTTGAGTTGGAGTGTGTGTTGAGATGGAGTGATTGTTGACTTGAAGTGAGCGTTGAGATGGAGTGAGCGTCGAGATGGAGTGAGGGTCGAGATGGAGTGAGCGTTGAGAGGGAGTGAGGGTTGAGATGGAGTGAGCGTTGAGATGGAGTGAGCGTCGAGATGGAGTGAGGGTTGAGATGGAGTGAGCGTTGAGTTGGAGTGAGCGTTGAGTTGGAGTGAGCGTTGAGACGGAGTGAGCATTGAGATGGAGTGAGCGTTGAGATGGAGTGAGGGTTGAGATGGAGTGAGTGTTGAGATGGAGTGAGCGTTGAGATGGAGTGAGCGTTGAGATGGAGTGAGTGTTGAGATGGAGTGAGGGTTGAGATGGAGTGAGCGTTGAGATGGAGTGAGCGTTGAGTTGGAGTGAGCGTTGAGAGGGAGTGAGGGTTGAGACGGAGTGAGGGTTGAGATGGAGTGAGCGTTGAGATGGAGTGAGCGTCGAGATGGAGTGAGGGTTGAGATGGAGTGAGCGTTGAGTTGGAGTGAGCGTTGAGACGGAGTGAGCGTTGAGACGGAGTGAGCGTTGAGACGGAGTGAGCGTTGAGTTGGAGTGAGCGTTGAGATGGAGTGAGTGTTGAGATGGAGTGAGCGTTGAGATGGAGTGAGCGTTGAGTTGGAGTGAGCGTTGAGTTGGAGTGTGTGTTGAGATGGAGTGATTGTTGACTTGGAGTGAGCGTTGAGATGGAGTGAGCGTCGAGATGGAGTGAGGGTCGAGATGGAGTGAGCGTTGAGAGGGAGTGAGGGTTGAGATGGAGTGAGCGTTGAGATGGAGTGAGCGTCGAGATGGAGTGAGGGTTGAGATGGAGTGAGGGTTGAGATGGAGTGAGCGTTGAGTTGGAGTGAGCGTTGAGACGGAGTGAGCGTTGAGACGGAGTGAGCATTGAGATGGAGTGAGCGTTGAGATGGAGTGAGGGTTGAGATGGAGTGAGTGTTGAGATGGAGTGAGCGTTGAGATGGAGTGAGCGTTGAGATGGAGTGAGTGTTGAGATGGAGTGAGCGTTGAGATGGAGTGAGTGTTGAGATGGAGTGAGCGTTGAGATGGAGTGAGCGTTGAGATGGAGTGAGTGTTGAGATGGAGTGAGCGTTGAGTTGGAGTGAGCGTTGAGTTAGAGTGTGTGTTGAGATGGAGTGAGGGTTGAGATGGAGTAAGCGTTGAGACAGAGTGAGCGTTGAGATGGAGTGAGCGTTGAGACGGAGTGAGGGTTGAGTTGGAGTGAGCGTTGTGATGGAGTGAGCGTTGAGATGAAGTGACAGTAAGGCAGACTCTCCGCGCGTTCGCTCTCGCTGCAATCGTGATGCTATTCTGAGGGTTTGTGAGTGTGGTTGCCATGGCGACGGCGCAGCATTAGGAAAACCCTCTGTCATTATATAAGAGCGTTATCTAAACGCCGCCGCCGGAGTGTTGTGATCATTACTGGAGTTATTATGAAGCTGCACGTGACTCATCTGTCATTACTGCTGGATCTCTACACACACACCGAAGGCCTGTTACTCTGAGGAGAGTGTGTTCTTCAGGACGGTGTTAGGCGTAGCTCGCGGCTGCTCGTTAGCTCTGTGTGTGTTGTGTGGTGTGTGATGTGATGTGATGTGATGTGATGTGATGTGATGTGATGTGTGATGTGATGTGATGTTTGTGAGTATTTGTGAGAGTGTGTGTGAGCATTAGTGATAGTGTGCGAGTGTGTGCGAGCATTAGTGATAGTGTGAGAGTGTGTGTGAGCATTAGTGATAGTGTGAGAGTGTGTGTGAGCATTAGTGATAGTGTGAGAGTGTGTGTGAGCATTAGTGATAGTGTGAGAGTGTGTGCGAGCATTAGTGATAGTGTGAGAGTGTGTGTGAGCATTAGTGAGAGTGTGTGTGAGCATTAGTGATAGTGTGAGAGTGTGTGCGAGCATTAGTGATAGTGTGTGAGTGTATGTGAGCATTAGTGTGCGTGTGTGAGTGTATGTGAGCATTAGTGAGAGTGTGTGTGAGCATTAGTGATAGTGTGAGAGTGTGTGTGAGCATTAGTGATAGTGTGAGAGTGTGTGTGAGCATTAGTGATAGTGTGACAGTGTGTGCGAGCATTAGTGATAGTGTGTGAGTGTATGTGAGCATTAGTGAGTGTGTGAGTGTTTTTGAGTATTTGTGAGAGTGTGTGCGAGCATTAGTGAGCGTTTGAGAGTGTATGTGAGCATTAGTGAGAGTGTGTGAATGTATGTGAATATTTGTGAGAGTGTGTGTGACATTAGTGATAGTGTGAGAGTGTGTGTGAGCATTAGTGAGAGTGTGTGAGTGTATGTGAGTATTTGTGAGTGTGTGAGTGTATGTGAGCATTAGTGAGAGTGTGTGAGTGTATGTGAGTATTTGTGAGAGTGTGTGAGTGTATGTGAGTATTTGTGAGAGTGTGTGCGAGCATTAGTGATAGTGTGAGAGTGTGTGTGAGCATTAGTGAGAGTGTGTGAGTGTATGTGAGCATTAGTGAGAGTGTGTGAATGTATGTGAGTATTTGTGAGAGTGTGTGCGAGCATTAGTGATAGTGTGAGAGTGTGTGTGAGCAATAGTCAGAGTGTGTGAGTGTATGTGAGCATTAGTGATAGTGTGTGAGTGTATGTGAGTATTTGTGAGAGTGTGTGAGTGTATGTGAGCATTAGTGAGTGTGTGAGTGTATGTGAGCATTAGTCAGAGTGTGTGAGTGTATGTGAGCATTAGTGAGAGTGTGTGAGTTTATGTGAGCATTAGTGAGAGTGTGTGAGTGTATGTGAGCATTAGTGAGAGTGTGTGAGTGTATTTGAGTATTAGTGAGAGTGTGTGAGTGTATGTGAGTATTTGTGAGAGTGTGTGAGTGTATGTGAGCATTAGTGAGAGTGTGTGAGTGTATGTGAGCATTAGTGAGAGTGTGTGAGTGTATGTGAGCATTAGTGAGAGTGTGTGAGTGTATGTGAGTATTTGTGAGAGTGTGTGAGTGTATGTGAGTATTAGTGAGAGTGTGTGAGTTTATGTGAGCATTAGTGAGAGTATGTGAGTGTATTTGAGTATTAGTGAGAGTGTGTGAGTTTATTTGAGTATTAGTGAGAGTGTGTGTGTATGTGAGCATTAGAGAGAGTGTGTGAGTTTATGTGAGCATTAGTGAGAGTGTGTGAGTGTATGTGAGCATTAGTGAGAGTGTGTGAGTGTATGTGAGTATTAGTGAGAGTGTGTGAGTTTATGTGAGCATTAGTGAGAGTGTGTGAGTGTATGTGAGCATTAGTGAGAGTGTGTGAGTGTATGTGAGCATTAGTGAGAGTGTGTGAGTGTATGTGAGTATTAGTAAGAGTGTGTGAGTTTATGTGAGCATTAGTGAGAGTGTGTGAGTGTATATGAGCATTAGTGAGAGTGTGTGAGTGTATGTGAGTATTAGTGAGAGTGTGTGAGTGTATGTGAGCATTAGTGAGAGTGTGTGAGTGTGTGTGAGCATTAGTGAGAGTGTGTGAGTGAATGTGAGCATTAGTGAGAGTGTGTGAGTGTATGTGAGCATTAGTGAGAGTGTGTGAGTGTATGTGAGCATTAGTGAGAGTGTGAGTGTGTGTGAGCATTAGTGAGAGTGTGTGAGTGTATGTGAGCATTAGTGAGAGTGTGTGAGTGTATGTGAGCATTAGTGTGAGTGTATGTGAGTATTAGTGAGAGTGTGTGAGTGTATGTGAGTATTAGTGAGAGTGTGTGAGTGTATGTGAGCATTAGTGTGCGTGTGTGAGTGTATGTGAGCATTAGTGAGAGTGTGTGAGTGTATGTGAGCTTTAGTGAGCGTGTGTGAGTGTATGTGAGTATTTGTGAGAGTGTATGTGAGCATTAGTGATAGTGTGAGAGTGTGCGTGAGCATTAGTGAGAGTGTGTGCGTGTATGTGAGCATTAGTGGTAGTGTGTGAGTGTATGTGAGCATTAGTGAGAGTGTGTGAGTGTATGTGAGCATTAGTGAGAGTGTGTGAGTGTATGTGAGCATTAGTGAGAGTGTGTGTGAGCATTAGTGAGAGTGTGTGGGTGTATGTGAGCATTAGTGAGAGTGTGTGAGTGTATGTGAGTATTAGTGAGAGTGTGTGAGTGTATGTGAGCATTAGTGAGAGTGTGTGAGTGTATGTGAGCATTAGTGAGAGTGTGTGAGTGTATGTGAGCATTAGTGATAGTGTGTGAGTGTATGTGAGCATTAGTGAGAGAGTGTGAATGTATGTGAGCATTAGTGAGAGTGTGTGAGTGTATGTGAGCATTAGTGAGAGTGTGTGAGTGTATGTGAGTATTTGTGAGAGTGTGTGAGTGTATGTGAGCATTAGTGAGAGTGTGTGAATGTATGTGAGCATTAGTGAGAGTGTGTGAGTGTATGTGAGCATTAGTGAGTGTGTGAGTGTATGTGAGCATTAGTGAGAGTGTGTGAGTGTATGTGAGTATTTGTGAGAGTGTGTGAGTGTATGTGAGCATTAGTGAGAGTGTGTGAGTGTATGTGAGTATTAGTGAGAGTGTGTGAGTGTATGTGAGCATTAGTGAGAGTGTGTGAGTGTATGTGAGCATTAGTGAGAGTGTGTGTGAGCATTAGTGAGAGTGTGTGAGTGTATGTGAGCATTAGTGAGAGTGTATGTGAGCATTAGTGAGAGTGTGTGTGAGCATTAGTGAGAGTGTGTGAGTGTATGTGAGCATTAGTGAGAGTGTGTGAGTGTATGTGAGTATTTGTGAGAGTGTATGTGAGTGTATGTGAGCATTAGTGAGAGTGTGTGAGTGTATGTGAGTATTTGTGAGAGTGTGTGAGTGTATGTGAGCATTAGTGAGAGTGTGTGAGTGTATGTGAGTATTTGTGAGAGTGTGTGAGTGTATGTGAGCATTAGTGAGAGTGTGTGAGTGTATGTGAGTATTAGTGAGAGTGTGTGAGTGTATGTGAGCATTAGTGAGAGTGTGTGAGTGTATGTGAGCATTAGTGATAGTGTGTGAGTGTATGTGAGCATTAGTGAGAGTGTGTGAGTGTATAAGAGCATTAGTGAGAGTGTGTGAGTGTATGTGAGCATTAGTGAGAGTGTGTGAGTGTATGTGAGCATTAGTGAGAGTTTGTGAGTGTATGTGAGCATTAGTGAGAGTGTGTGAGTGTATGTGAGCATTAGTGAGAGTGTGTGAGTGTATGTGAGCATTAGTGAGAGTGTGTGAGTGTATGTGAGCATTAGTGAGAGTGTGAGTGTATATGAGCATTAGTGAGAGTGTGTGAGTGTATTCGAGCATTAGTGAGAGTGAGTGAGTGTATATGAGTATTTGTGAGAGTGTGTGTGAGCATTAGTGAGAGTGTGTGAGTGTATGTGAGCATTAGTGAGAGTGTGTGAGTGTATTTGGGTATTAGTGAGAGTGTGTGACTTTGTGAGTGTATGTGATAATTAGTGAGAGTGTGAGTGTATGTGAGTATTTGTGAGTGTGTGTGTGAGCATTAGTGAGTGTATGTGAGTATTAGTGAGAGTGTGTGAGTGTGTGAGTGTATGTGAGTATTAGTGAGAGTGTGTGAGTGTATGTGAGCATTAGTGTGCGTGTGTGAGTGTATGTGAGCATTAGTGAGAGTGTGTGAGTGTATGTGAGCTTTAGTGAGCGTGTGTGAGTGTATGTGAGTATTTGTGAGAGTGTATGTGAGCATTAGTGATAGTGTGAGAGTGTGTGTGAGCATTAGTGAGAGTGTGTGCGTGTATGTGAGCATTAGTGGTAGTGTGTGAGTGTATGTGAGCATTAGTGAGAGTGTTTGAGTGTATGTGAGCATTAGTGAGAGTGTGTGAGTGTATGTGAGCATTAGTGAGAGTGTGTGTGAGCATTAGTGAGAGTGTGTGGGTGTATGTGAGCATTAGTGAGAGTGTGTGAGTGTATGTGAGTATTAGTGAGAGTGTGTGAGTGTATGTGAGCATTAGTGAGAGTGTGTGAGTGTATGTGAGCATTAGTGAGAGTGTGTGAGTGTATGTGAGCATTAGTGATAGTGTGTGAGTGTATGTGAGCATTAGTGAGAGAGTGTGAATGTATGTGAGCATTAGTGAGAGTGTGTGAGTGTATGTGAGCATTAGTGAGAGTGTGTGAGTGTATGTGAGTATTTGTGAGAGTGTGTGAGTGTATGTGAGCATTAGTGAGAGTGTGTGAATGTATGTGAGCATTAGTGAGAGTGTGTGAGTGTATGTGAGCATTAGTGAGTGTGTGAGTGTATGTGAGCATTAGTGAGAGTGTGTGAGTGTATGTGAGTATTTGTGAGAGTGTGTGAGTGTATGTGAGCATTAGTGAGAGTGTGTGAGTGTATGTGAGTATTAGTGAGAGTGTGTGAGTGTATGTGAGCATTAGTGAGAGTGTGTGAGTGTATGTGAGCATTAGTGATAGTGTGTGAGTGTATGTGAGCATTAGTGAGAGTGTGTGAGTGTATGTGAGCATTAGTGAGAGTGTTTGAGTGTATGTGAGCATTAGTGAGAGTGTGTGAGTGTATGTGAGCATTAGTGAGAGTGTGTGAGTGTATGTGAGCATTAGTGAGAGTGTGTGAGTGTATGTGAGTATTAGTGAGAGTGTGTGAGTTTGTGAGTGTATGTGATAATTAGTGAGAGTGTGTGAGTGTATGTGAGTATTTGTGAGTGTGTGTGTGAGCATTAGTGAGAGTGTGTGAGTGTATGTGAGTATTTGTAAGAGTGTGTAAGTGTATGTGAGTATTTGTGAACGTGTGTGAGTGTATGAGTGTATGTGAGCTTTAGTGAGCGTGTGTGAGTGTATGTGAGTATTTGTGAGAGTGTATGTGAGCATTAGTGATAGTGTGAGAGTGTGCGTGAGCATTAGTGAGAGTGTGTGCGTGTATGTGAGCATTAGTGGTAGTGTGTGAGTGTATGTGAGCATTAGTGAGAGTGTGTGAGTGTATGTGAGCTTTAGTGAGCGTGTGTGAGTGTATGTGAGTATTTGTGAGAGTGTATGTGAGCATTAGTGATAGTGTGAGAGTGTGCGTGAGCATTAGTGAGAGTGTGTGAGTGTATGTGAGCATTAGTGAGAGTGTGTGAGTGTATGTGAGCATTAGTGAGAGTGTGTGAGTGTATTTGAGTATTAGTGAGAGTGTGTGAGTGTATGTGAGTATTTGTGAACGTGTGTGAGTGTATGTGAGTATTTGTGAGAGTGTGTGAGTGTATGTGAGCTTTAGTGAGCGTGTGTGAGTGTATGTGAGTATTTGTGAGAGTGTATGTGAGCATTAGTGATAGTGTGAGAGTGTGCGTGAGCATTAGTGAGAGTGTGTGCGTGTATGTGAGCATTAGTGGTAGTGTGTGAGTGTATGTGAGCATTAGTGAGAGTGTGTGAGTGTGTGTGAGTATTAGTGAGAGTGTGTGAGTGTGTGTAAGCATTAGTGAGAGTGTGTGCGTGTATGTGAGCATTAGTGAGAGTGTGTGAGTGTATGTAAGTATTAGTGAGAGTGTGTGAGTCTATGTGAGCATTAGTGAGAGTGTGTGAGTGTATGTGAGCTTTAGTGAGCGTGTGTGAGTGTATGTGAGTATTTGTGAGAGTGTATGTGAGCATTAGTGATAGTGTGAGAGTGTGCGTGAGCATTAGTGAAAGTGTGTGCGTGTATGTGAGCATTAGTGGTAGTGTGTGAGTGTATGTGAGCATTAGTGAGAGTGTGTGAGTGTATGTGAGCATTAGTGAGAGTGTGTGAGTGTATGTGAGCATTAGTGAGAGTGTGTGTGAGCATTAGTGAGAGTGTGTGAGTGTATGTGAGCATTAGTGAGAGTGTGTGAGTGTATGTGAGTATTAGTGAGAGTGTGTGAGTGTATGTGAGCATTAGTGAGAGTGTGTGAGTGTATGTGAGCATTAGTGAGAGTGTGTGAGTGTATGTGAGCATTAGTGAGAGTGTGTGAGTGTATGTGAGCATTAGTGAGAGTGTGTGAGTGTATGTGAGTATTTGTGAGAGTGTGTGAGTGTATGTGAGCATTAGTGAGAGTGTGTGAGTGTATGTGAGTATTTGTGAGAGTGTGTGAGTGTATGTGAGCATTAGTGAGAGTATGTGAGTGTATGTGAGCATTAGTGAGAGTGTGTGAGTGTATGTGAGCATTAGTGAGAGTGTGAGTGTATGTGAGCATTAGTGAGAGTGTGTGAGTGTATTCAAACATTAGTGAGTGTATATGAGTATTTGTGAGAGTGTGTGTGAGCATTAGTGAGAGTGTTTGAGTGTATGTGAGCATTAGTGAGAGTGTGTGAGTGTATGTGGGTATTAGTGAGAGTGTGTGACTTTGTGAGTGTATGTGATAATTAGTGAGAGTGTGTGAGTATTTGTGAGTGTGTGTGTGAGCATTAGTGAGAGTGTGTGAGTGTATGTGAGTATTTGTGAGAGTGTGTGTGAGCATTAGTGAGAGTGTGTGAGTGTATGTGAGTATTTGTGAGAGTGTGTGTGAGCATTAGTGAGAGTGTGTGAGTGTATGTGAGTATTTGTGAGAGTGTGTGAGTGTATGTGAGTATTAGTGAGAGTGTGTGAGTTTATGTGAGCATTAGTGAGAGTGTGTGAGTGTATGTGAGCGTTAGTGAGAGTGTGTGAGTGTATTTGAGTATTAGTGAGAGTGTGTGAGTGTATGTGAGTATTTGTGAGAGTGTGTGAGTGTATGTGAGCATTAGTGAGAGTGTGTGAGTGTATGTGAGCATTAGTGAGAGTGTGTGAGTGTATGTGAGCATTAGTGAGAGTGTGTGAATGTATGTGAGTATTTGTGAGAGTGTGTGAGTGTATGTGAGTATTAGTGAGAGTGTGTGAGTTTATGTGAGCATTAGTGAGAGTGTGAGTGTATGTGAGTATTAGTAAGAGTGTGAGTGTATGTGAGTATTTGTGAGAGTGTGTGAGTTTATGTGAGTATTTGTGAGAGTATGTGAGTGTATGTGAGCATTAGTGAGAGTGTGTGAGTGTATGTGAGCATTAGTGAGAGTGTGAGTGTATGTGAGCATTAGTGAGAGTGTGTGAGTGTATTCAAACATTAGTGAGTGTATATGAGTATTTGTGAGAGTGTGTGTGAGCATTAGTGAGAGTGTTTGAGTGTATGTGAGCATTAGTGAGAGTGTGTGAGTGTATGTGGGTATTAGTGAGAGTGTGTGACTTTGTGAGTGTATGTGATAATTAGTGAGAGTGTGTGAGTATTTGTGAGTGTGTGTGTGAGCATTAGTGAGAGTGTGTGAGTGTATGTGAGTATTTGTGAGAGTGTGTGTGAGCATTAGTGAGAGTGTGTGAGTGTATGTGAGTATTTGTGAGAGTGTGTGTGAGCATTAGTGAGAGTGTGTGAGTGTATGTGAGTATTTGTGAGAGTGTGTGAGTGTATGTGAGTATTAGTGAGAGTGTGTGAGTTTATGTGAGCATTAGTGAGAGTGTGTGAGTGTATGTGAGCGTTAGTGAGAGTGTGTGAGTGTATTTGAGTATTAGTGAGAGTGTGTGAGTGTATGTGAGTATTTGTGAGAGTGTGTGAGTGTATGTGAGCATTAGTGAGAGTGTGTGAGTGTATGTGAGCATTAGTGAGAGTGTGTGAGTGTATGTGAGCATTAGTGAGAGTGTGTGAATGTATGTGAGTATTTGTGAGAGTGTGTGAGTGTATGTGAGTATTAGTGAGAGTGTGTGAGTTTATGTGAGCATTAGTGAGAGTGTGAGTGTATGTGAGTATTAGTAAGAGTGTGAGTGTATGTGAGTATTTGTGAGAGTGTGTGAGTTTATGTGAGTATTAGTAAGAGTGTGAGTGTATGTGAGTATTAGTAAGAGTGTGAGTGTGAGTGTATGTGAGTATTTGTGAGAGTGTGTGAGTGTATATGAGTATTAGTGAGAGTATGTGAGTTTATGTGAGCATTAGTGAGAGTATGTGAGTGTATTTGAGTATTAGTAAGAGTGTGAGTGTATGTGAGTATTTGTGAGAGTGTGTGAGTGTATGTGAGTATTAGTGAGAGTATGTGAGTTTATGTGAGCATTAGTGAGAGTATGTGAGTGTATTTGAGTATTAGTGAGAGTGTGTGAGTGTATGTGAGTATTAGTGAGAGTGTGTGAGTTTATGTGAGCATTAGTGAGAGTATGTGAGTGTATTTGAGTATTAGTGAGAGTGTGTGAGTTTATGTGAGTATTAGTAAGAGTGTGAGTGTATGTGAGTATTAGTAAGAGTGTGAGTGTATGTGAGTATTTGTGAGAGTGTGTGAGTGTATGTGAGTATTAGTGAGAGTGTGTGAGTTTATGTGAGCATTAGTGAGAGTATGTGAGTGTATTTGAGTATTAGTGAGAGTGTGTGAGTTTATTTGAGTATTAGTGAGAGTGTGTGTGTATGTGAGCATTAGTGAGAGTGTGTGAGTTTATGTGAGGATTAGTGAGAGTGTGAGTGTATGTGAGCATTAGTGAGAGTGTGTGAGTGTATGTGAGTATTAGTGAGAGTGTGTGAGTTTATGTGAGCATTAGTGAGAGTGTGTGAGTGTATGTGAGCATTAGTGAGAGTGTGTGAGTGTATGTGAGTATTAGTAAGAGTGTGTGAGTTTATGTGAGCATTAGTGAGAGTGTGTGAGTGTATGTGAGCATTAGTGAGAGTGTGTGAGTGTATGTGAGTATTAGTGAGAGTGTGTGAGTGTATGTGAGCATTAGTGAGAGTGTGTGAGTGTGTGTGAGCATTAGTGAGAGTGTGTGAGTGAATGTGAGCATTAGTGAGAGTGTGTGAGTGTATGTGAGCATTAGTGAGAGTGTGTGAGTGTATGTGAGCATTAGTGAGAGTGTGTGAGTATGTGTGAGCATTATTGAGAGTGTGTGTATGTATGTGAGCATTAGTGAGAGTGTGTGAGTGTATGTGAGCATTAGTGAGAGTGTGTGAGTGTTTGTGAGTATTAGTGAGAGTGTGTGAGTGTGTGAGTGTATGTGAGTATTAGTGAGAGTGTGTGAGTGTATGTGAGCATTAGTGAGAGTGTGTGAGTGTGTGAGTGTGTGTGAGCATTAGTGAGAGTGTGTGAGTGAATGTGAGCATTAGTGAGAGTGTGTGAGTGTATGTGAGCATTAGTGAGAGTGTGTGAGTGTGTGTGAGCATTAGTGAGAGTGTGTGAGTGTATGTGAGCATTAGTGATAGAGTGTGAGTGTGTGTGAGCATTAGTGAGAGTGTGTGAGTGAATGTGAGCATTAGTGAGAGTGTGTGAGTGAATGTGAGCATTAGTGAGAGTGTGTGAGTGTATGTGAGCATTAGTGAGAGTGTGTGAGTGTATGTGAGCATTAGTGAGAGTGTGTGAGTGTATGTGAGCATTAGTGAGAGTGTGTGAGTGTATGTGAGCATTAGTGAGAGTGTGTGAGTGTATGTGAGCATTAGTGAGTGTATGTGAGCATTAGTGAGAGTGTGTGAGTGTATGTGAGCATTAGTGAGAGTGTGTGAGTTTATGTGAGCATTAGTGAGAGTCTGTGAGTGTATGTGAGTATTAGTGAGAGTGTGTGAGTGTATGTGAGCATTAGTGAGAGTGTGTGAGTGTATGTGAGCATTAGTGAGAGTGTGTGAGTGTATGTGAGTATTAGTGAGAGTGTGTGAGATGTCTCAGGCTCATGTGGTCCTCTGTGTTTGTTCCTCAGGGATGACGTGTCAGGCGCGGAGCTCGTACGTGTCCAGTGAGATCAAATGGGGCTTCCGCTTCACGCCGGTGCTGACGCTGGAGGACGGCTTCTACGAGGTCGACTACAACAGCTTCCACGAGATCTACGAGACTCAGACTCCCAGCTGCAGCGCCCGCGAGCTGGCGGAGATGACGGCGCGCTCCCGCCTCCCGCTCAGCTGGTCCGTGGCCAGCAAACTCAGCCAGCTGGAGTCTCCGGAGCAGAAGAGCGGCGAGCCGGCCGAGAGCAACGGAGACGTGGCCAACATGGAGAACGAGTCGAAAGTGTAAAGGACACGCAATCTCTCCTGACCTCTGTGCCTGACCGCTGGACGCCGGTTCGGCTGAGGTCAGAGGTCAGAGGTCAGCTCAGGAACGCGCCCCGAGGACACAGACCCTCCATCTCACGCGCTTCTCTCTCTCTCTCTCGCTCGCTCTCTCTCGCCCGAAGGCGAGCTCGTTGAGGCGACTGCATGGTTCCCGAAACCTGTTTTTCTTAAAGATAAGAAATGATATTTTCAGATTTGTAATTCAAAGATTAAAACCTATATATGTATATGAATATATATAGATCTATTCTAGGGCATTTGTATTTTTTGTATATATCTGTTTGGTTCGAGGGTTGTTTGATACTCGCGTCTGCCTTCTGGAACATATTTATCCACGCATGTACGAAACGCCCCGACTCGGATGTACAGAAGCACAGCGGGAGTCTCCCGACCAGATGCAAACGGGGACGGGGATGGCGGTGTGGTCGCATTGCATGGGATGTGTGTGTGTGTGTGTGTGTGTGTGTGTGTGTGTGTGTGTGTGTATGTGTGTGTGGGCGCATGTTTTTGTGACATATGAGGACACAAATGTGTATAATGCCATGGGTATGACACAGGTATTACAGGAGAGGGTGAAATATGAGGACATTACCCATGGCCCCACTTTACAAAAGGCTTATAAATCACACAGGAGGAGTTTTTATGAGAAAGTAAAAATGCAGAATGTTTCCTGTGATGGGTAGGTTTAGGGGCAGTGTGTGTGTGTGTGTGTGATGGGTAGGTTTAGGGGCTGTGTGTGTGTGTGTGTGTGTGTGTGTGTGTGTGTGTGTGTGTGTGTGTGTGTGTGTGTGTGTGTGTGTGTGTGTGTGTGTGTGTGTGTGTGTGTGTGTGTGATGGGTAGGTTTAGGGGCCGTGTAGGGGGATAGAATGTAAGGTTTGTACAGTATAAAAACCATTATGCCTATGGGACTTCCTCACATTTCACAAAAACAACCGTGTGTGTGTGTGTGTGTGTGTGTGTGTGTGTGTGTGTGTGTGTGTGTGTGTGTGTGTGTGTGTCTGCTCCGATAACCTTCCATACCGTCGTCAGGCCATGATCTTTCTCTTCCTTTAATTCATAATCATAACTGGATCTGAGCTTCAAACGGACCCGAGGCTGAGTTTGCTTCTGTTGTTTGGCCGAACAGAAGCGCAGACGTGAGTTTGACCACGAGACCAAAGAGCGGCGGCCCATTAACACCAGACTGACTCCAGATCAGTGGTCCATTAACACCAGACTGACTCCAGATCAGCGGTCCATTAACACCAGACTGACTCCAGATCAGCGGTCCATTAACACCAGACTGACTCCAGATCATATCTCTAGGGTTAGAGACTGAACAGGAGCATGAATGTGGAGAACAGCCAATCAAATTAAAAACTAGCATGTTGTTTTTTCTACTTGATCACGTGACACAGGTCATGGTGGAATGATGGCAGTGTTTGCTTTCAGTCGCCGTGAGAACGCTCCGTATCTCCACGGCAACGGTTCAGTGCCCCATACACACTCACACACGAAAAGCTCATTTCTGATCACGCTTTTGTACATCATCATAATCAGAAAAAAGTC
Source organism: Pseudorasbora parva (assembly GCF_024679245.1). NCBI lineage: Eukaryota > Metazoa > Chordata > Actinopteri > Cypriniformes > Gobionidae > Pseudorasbora > Pseudorasbora parva. The sequence continues at coordinate 38,268,875 of NC_090194.1, forward strand.
GAAATTACTGAAATTAGTTGACAAAATATTTAAATGAACTCTTTCCCCGCCGTCGTTTTAAAAAAGTTGTCAGCATCAGCATTTTTTTTATCATTTTCACAAAATGTTCATGGCTCGCATAATATTGTGTTATCTGAATATACATCAAAAGAAAGAATAAACTGAACATTTATCAACAAGAAAGTTCCAGATTATACTGAGAGCGATGATTACACACCGATGATCGAGTCCATCAACACCTCAAAGCTTCAGTCCTAGATTTATATATTTATATATTTATATATTACATGAGTGTCAGAAATGCTTCTGTCGCTCGTTTCTGCTTCTTCTTCTGCTGTGTTTTAATCAGATCACACCCCCTACCGTATAACACAGAGAAGGGGAAAGAGTTCATTTTAATTTTATCTCATATGACATGGTAATTATGACTTATTAAATATAAATATAGCCTAGAGAATATCATATTTTCGACTTTTTAATCTTGTAATTATGATATACAGAGGCTGATGTGGCAAAAATGGGTTGGATGAACAGCATCAGTCAGAACAATATCTCCAGTAATCTACTGTATTATCTACTGTAATATCTCCAGTAATCTACTGTATTATCTACTGTAATATTTACTGTAATATCTACTGTAATATCTCCAGTAATCTACTGTATTATCTACTGTAATATTTACTATAATATCTACTGTAATATCTCCAGTAATATCTGCAGTGATATCTCCAGTAATATCTGCAGTGATATCTCCAGTAATATCTGCAGTGATATCTTAAGTAATATCTGCAGTGATATCTCCAGTAATATCTGCAGTGATATCTCCAGTAATATCTGCAGTGATATCTCCAGTAATATCTGCAGTGATATCTGCAGTGATATCTCCAGTAATATCTCCAGTAATATCTGCAGTGATATCTCCAGTAATATCTCCAGTAATATCTGCAGTGATATCTCCAGTAGTATCTCCAGTGATATCTGCAGTGATATCTCCAGTAATATCTCCAGTGATATCTCCAGTAATATCTCCAGTAATATCTCTAGTAATATCTGCAGTGATATCTCCAGTAATATCTCCAGTAATATCTCCAGTAATATCTCCAGTGATATCTCAGTAATATCTCCAGTAATTTACAGTGATATCTCCAGTAATATCTCCAGTAATATCTCCAGTGATATCTCCAGTGATATCTCCAGTAATATCTCTAGTAATATCTGCAGTGATATCTCCAGTGATATCTCCAGTAATATCTCCAGTAATATCTCCAGTGATATCTCAGTAATATCTCCAGTGATATCTCCAGTGATATCTCCAGTAATATCTGCAGTGATATCTACAGTAATATCTCCAGTAATATCTCCAGTAATATCTCCAGTAATATCTGCAGTGATATCTCCAGTAATATCTCCAGTAATATCTGCAGTGATATCTCCAGTAATATCTCCAGTAATATCTGCAGTGATATCTCCAGTAATATCTCCAGTGATATCTCCAGTAATATCTCCAGTAATATCTGCAGTGATATCTCCAGTAGTATCTCCAGTGATATCTGCAGTGATATCTCCAGTAATATCTCCAGTGATATCTCCAGTAATATCTCCAGTAATATCTCTAGTAATATCTGCAGTGATATCTCCAGTAATATCTCCAGTAATATCTCCAGTGATATCTCCAGTGATATCTCAGTAATATCTCCAGTAATTTACAGTAATATCTCCAGTGATATCTCCAGTGATATCTCCAGTAATATCTCCAGTAATATCTCCAGTGATATCTCCAGTGATATCTCCAGTAATATCTGCAGTGATATCTACAGTAATATCTCCAGTAATATCTCCAGTGATATCTCCATTGATATCTCCAGTGATATCTCCAGTAATATCTCCAGTGATAGCTCCAGTAATATCTCCAGTGATATCTCCAGTGATATCTCCAGTAATATCTCCAGTGATATCTCCAGTAATATCTCCAGTAATATCTGCAGTAATATCTCCAGTGATATCTCCAGTAATATCTCCAGTGATATCTCCAGTAATATCTCCAGTAATATCTGCAGTGATATCTCCAGTAATATCTGCAGTGATATCTCCAGTGATATCTCCAGTAATATCTGCAGTGATATCTCCAGTAATATCTGCAGTAATATCTCTAGTAATATCTGCAGTGATATCTCCAGTAATATCTGCAGTGATATCTCCAGTAATATCTGCAGTAATATCTCCAGTAATATCTGCAGTGATATCTCCAGTAATATCTGCAGTGATATCTCCAGTAATATCTGCAGTGATATCTCCAGTAATATCTGCAGTAATATCTCCAGTAATATCTGCAGTGATATCTCCAGTAATATCTGCAGTGATATCTCCAGTAATATCTGCAGTAATATCTCTAGTAATATCTGCAGTGATATCTCCAGTAATATCTGCAGTAATATCACCAGTAATATCTGCAGTGATATCTCCAGTAATATCTGCAGTGATATCTCCAGTAATATCTGCAGTGATATCTCCAGTAATATCTCCAGTAATATCTGCAGTGATATCTCTAGTAATATCTGCAGTGATATATCCAGTAATATCTGCAGTGATATCTCCAGTAATATCTGCAGTGATATCTCCAGTAATATCTCCAGTAATATCTCCAGTAATATCTGCAGTGATATCTCCAGTAATATCTGCAGTAATATCTCCAGTAATATCTGCAGTAATATCTGCAGTAATATCTGCAGTAATATCTGCAGTGATATCTCCAGTAATATCTGCAGTAATATCTGCAGTAATATCTCCAGTAATATCTGCAGTGATATCTCCAGTAATATCTGCAGTGATATCTCCAGTAATATCTGCAGTGATATCTCCAGTAATATCTGCAGTAATATCACCAGTAATATCTGCAGTGATATCTCCAGTAATATCTGCAGTGATATCTCCAGTAATATCTGCAGTGATATCTCCAGTAATATCTCCAGTAATATCTGCAGTGATATCTCTAGTAATATCTGCAGTGATATATCCAGTAATATCTGCAGTGATATCTCCAGTAATATCTGCAGTGATATCTCCAGTAATATCTCCAGTAATATCTCCAGTAATATCTGCAGTGATATCTCCAGTAATATCTGCAGTAATATCTCCAGTAATATCTGCAGTAATATCTCCAGTAATATCTGCAGTGATAGCTCCAGTAATATCTCCAGTAATATCTCCAGTAATATCTCCAGTAATATCTCCAGTAATATCTCCAGTAATATCTCCAGTAATATCTCCAGTAATATCTGCAGTGATAGCTCCAGTGATATCTCCAGTAATATCTCTAGTATTATCTGCAGTGATATCTCCAGTAATATCTGCAGTGATATCTCCAGTAATATCTGCAGTAATGTCTCCAGTAATATCTGCAGTGATATCTCCAGTAATATCTCCAGTAATATCTCTAGTAATATCTGCAGTGATATCTCCAGTAATATCTCCAGTAATATCTCTAGTAATATCTGCAGTGATATCTCCAGTAATATCTGCAGTAATGTCTCCAGTAATATCTGCAGTGATATCTCCAGTAATATCTCTAGTAATATCTGCAGTGATATCTGCAGTGATATATCCAGTAATATATCTAGTAATATCTTCAGTGATATCTCCAGTAATATCTGCAGTGATATCTCCAGTAATATCTGCAGTGATATCTCCAGTAATATCTCCAGTAATATCTGCAGTGATATCTCCAGTAATATCTCCAGTAATATCTGCAGTAATATCTCTAGTAATATCTGCAGTGATATCTCCAGTAATATCTCCAGTAATATCTGCAGTGATATCTCCAGTAATATCTCCAGTAATATCTGCAGTGATATCTCCAGTAATATCTCCAGTAATATCTGCAGTGATATCTCCAGTAATATCTCCAGTGATATCTCCAGTAATATCTGCAGTGATATCTCCAGTAATATCTCCAGTAATATCTGCAGTGATATCTCCAGTAATATCTCCAGTAATATCTCTAGTAATATCTGCAGTGATATCTCCAGTAATATCCCCAGTAATCTACAGTAGTTTACAGTAATATCTGCAGTAATATCTCTAGTAATATCTCTAGTAATATCTCTAGTAATCTACAGTAGTTTACAGTAATATCTGCAGTAATATCCCCAGTAATCTACAGTAGTTTACAGTAATATCTGCAGTAATATCTCCAGTAATCTACTGTAGTTTACAGTAATATCTCCAGTAATATCTTCAGTAATCTACTGTAGTTTACAGTAATATCTCCAGTAATATCTCCAGTGATATCTCCAGTAATATCTCCAGTAATCTACTGTAGTTTACAGTAATATCTCCAGTAATATCTCCAGTGATATCTCCAGTAATATCTCCAGTAATCTACTGTAGTTTACAGTGATATCTCCAGTAATATCTACAGTAATATCTACAGTAATATCTCCAGTAGTTTACGGTAATATCTCCAGTAGTTTACAGTAATATCTCCAGTAATATCTCCAGTAGTTTACAGTAATATCTCCAGTAGTTTACAGTAATATCTCCAGTAATATCTCCAGTAGTTTACAGTAATATCTCCATTAATATCTCCAGTAGTTTACAGTAATATCTCCAGTAGTTTACAGTAATATCTCCAGTAGTTTACAGTAATATCTCCAGTAATATCTCCAGTAGTTTACAGTAATATCTCCATTAATATCTCCAGTAGTTTACAGTAATATCTCCAGTAGTTTACAGTGATATCTCCAGTAATATCTGCAGTAATATCTGCAGTGATATCTCAGTAATATCTCCAGTAATATCTCCAGTAGTTTACAGTGATATCTTCAGTAATTTACAGTAATATCTGCAGTGATATCTCAGTAATATCTCCAGTAATTTACAGTAATATCTGCAGTAATATCTGCAGTGATATCTCAGTAACATCTCCAGTAATATCTCCAGTAATTTACAGTAATATCTGCAGTGATATCTCCAGTAGTTTACAGTGATATCTCCAGTAATTTACAGTAATATCTGCAGTAATATCTCCAGTAGTTTACAGTAATATCTCCAGTAGTTTACAGTGATATCTCCAGTAATTTACAGTAATATCTGCAGTGATATCTCAGTAATATCTCCAGTAATTTACAGTAATATCTCCAGTAATATCTCCAGTAGTTTACAGTGATATCTCCAGTAATTTACAGTAATATCTGCAGTGATATCTCAGTAATATCTCCAGTAATTTACAGTAATATCTGCAGTGATATCTCAGTAATATCTCCAGTAATTTACAGTAATATCTGCAGTGATATCTCAGTAATATCTCCAGTAGTTTACAGTGATATCTTCAGTAATTTACAGTAATATCTGCAGTGATATCTCAGTAATATCTCCAGTAATTTACAGTAATATCTGCAGTAATTTACAGTAATATCTCCAGTAATTTACAGTAATATCTCCAGTAGTTTACAGTGATGTCTCCAGTAATTTACAGTAATATCTGCAGTAATATCTGCAGTGATATCTCAGTAATATCTCCAGTAATTTACAGTAATATCTCCAGTAATTTACAGTAATATCTCCAGTAGTTTACAGTGATATCTCCAGTATTATCTGCAGTAATATCTGCAGTGATATCTCAGTAATATCTTCAGTAATTTACAGTAATATCTGCAGTAATTTACAGTAATATCGCCAGTAATTTACAGTAATATCTGCAGTAATATCTGCAGTAATATCTCCAGTAATTTACAGTAATATCTCCAGTAGTTTACAGTGATATCTCCAGTAATAACATCTCCAGTAATTTACAGTAATATCTGCAGTAATATCTCCAGTAATTTACAGTAATTTCGCCAGTAATTTACAGTATTATCTCAGTAATATCTACAGTAATATCTACAGTAATATCTACAGTAATATCTGCAGTAATATCCTGGAAAGCCCGGATCATGCCAGCGCTCGTGGTCTGATGAAGTGCCCTTTAAAGCTCTGCTGATATGAAGCCATTGAAACTCGTCTCATTCATATCAGATTCTGTTCTATCCCTCGGGAAATATGAAATCAGGAATATGAACGTGAACATTTTAATGTCTTCAGATCCTCCACTAAAGCTTATTTCTCAAGCCATATGGTACATTTATGGTACATTATAGACCGTGTTTATACAGATTTAGCGCCCATGCGACGGGCGACTCATTCTGACTTTCTTGTTGATTTTGATATTACTCTGTCACAAGAAGCTCATTAATAAACCATATCTTAAATACTCATTTGTGTCTTAGTATGTTCTCTGTGTGAATGAGTAAACAGAGGTTTGTGTTTATACTGAGCGATCAGTCTCCAGTGCGGACGGTTAACGTCTGTCTGATCACACTCTTCCCCAAAACAGGTCGATCAGTCATAATGATCAGGGATTCACCGGTGATGACAGGGGCGTCAGTTCAGGCAATCACTGTTAAACCAATGGCCTTTCATTTACAGACACACACACTCAACAAGACGTTTGTTCGATGACCAATGAGAAAGAACGTCATTACACACACACACACACACACACACACACACACACACACACACACACACACACACACACACACACACACACACACACACACACACACACACACACACACACACACTCTCTCTCTCTCTCTCTCTCTCTCTCTCTCTCTCTCTCTCTCTCTCTCTCTCTCTCTCTCTCTCTCTCTCTCTCCTACAGCAGTCAATCACAGGTAACCGCACAGGACACGCCCACCTCTCGGCGACGCGCCTTCATCAGAGTGTGATGATGTTGCCAGCGGATCGGACGGTCGGGTAAGAGCTCGTGTGTGTGTGTGTGTGTGTGTGTGTGTGTGTGTGTGTGTGTGTGTGTGTGTGTGTGTGTGTGTGTGTGTGTGTGTGTGTGTGTGTGTGTGTGTGTGTGTGTGTGTGTGTGTAGTTTAAAGTCTTCAGAGTGAATAACTCTCCTCTCTTGTGTTGTGTAGTTGTCCTGTAATATGGAGACCGTGGGATCGATCAACAACACACACACCACTAAACAAAGTAAGATTAATCTTCAGCTCTCAGAGAAACTCTGCTAATGTTCGCTGGCGTGCTCTTTAAAACACTTCGGTAGCGCAGACCTTTCATTGTGTCATTCTTCAAACGGTACTTTAGAATGTGTGTGTGTTTGTGTGTGTGTGTGTTCAGATGTGTGTGTGTGTGTTTGTGTGTGTTCAGATGTGTGTGTGTGTTCAGATGTGTGCGTGTGTGTTCAGATGTGTTATGTGGAAAATGAGCAGGGCCACACGGAATCTGCGGAATGGTTTTAAATGTTTTCAAAAGATCTAAAAATATTGAAACTGAAATCATTACAAATAAAATATAAAATATTCACTTCTTAACTTATTTAAGGTTTACAATACAAATGAATATATATGAGCAAAGCTTGATCTCTTATTGCAGGCTACAACCACTTACAGATGGAGGAAATACTGATTTATCAGTTGTAAACAAATCATCAAATAAACAATGTTCAGATGAGTGTGTGTGTGTGTTCAGATGAGTGTGTGTTCAGATGAGTGTGTGTGTGTTCAGATGAGTGTGTGTGTGTGTGTGTGTGTTCAGATGAGTGTGTGTGTGTGTGTTCAGATGAGTGTGTGTGTGTGTGTGTGTGTGTGTGTTCAGATGAGTGTGTGTGTGTGTGTGTTCAGATGAGTGTGTTGATGTGTGTGTGTGTGTGTGTTCAGATGAGTGTGTTGATGTGTGTGTGTGTGTGTGTGTGTGTGTTCAGATGAGTGTGTTGATGTGTGTGTGTGTGTGTGTGTTCAGATGAGTGTGTTGATGTGTGTGTGTTCAGATGAGTGTGTTGATGTGTGTGTGTGTGTGTTCAGATGAGTGTGTTGATGTGTGTGTGTGTGTGTGTGTGTTCAGATGAGTGTGTTGATGTGTGTGTGTGTTCAGATGAGTGTGTTAATGTGTGTCTGTGTTCAGATGAGTGTGTTGATGTGTGTGTGTTCAGATGAGTGTGTTCAGATGTGTGTGTGTGTTCAGATGAGTGTGTTGATATGTGTGTGTGTGTTCAGATGAGTGTTGATGTGTGTGTGTTCAGATGAGTGTGTTGATGTGTGTGTGTTCAGATGAGTGTGTTGATGTGTGTGTGTTCAGATGAGTGTGTTGATGTTTGTGTGTGTTCAGATGAGTGTGTTGATGTGTGTGTGTTCAGATGAGTGTTCAGATGAGTGTGTTGATGTGTGTGTGTTCAGATGAGTGTGTTGATGTTTGTGTGTGTTCAGATGAGTGTGTTGATGTGTGTGTGTGTTCAGATGAGTGTGCTCAGATGAGTGTATTGATGTGTGTGTGTGTTCAGATGAGTGTGTTGATGTGTGTGTGTGTTCAGATGAGTGTGTTAATGTGTGTCTGTGTTCAGATGAGTGTGTTGATGTGTGTGTGTTCAGATGAGTGTGTTGATGTGTGTGTGTTCAGATGAGTGTGTTGATGTGTGTGTGTGTTCAGATGAGTGTGTTGATGTGTGTGTGTGTGTGTTCAGATGAGTGTGTTGATGTGTGTGTGTGTGTGTTCAGATGAGTGTGTTGATGTGTGTGTGTGTGTGTGTGTTCAGATGAGTGTGTTGATGTGTGTGTGTGTGTGTTCAGATGAGTGTGTTGATGTGTGTCTGTGTTCAGATGAGTGTGTTGATGTGTGTGTGTGTGTTCAGATGAGTGTGTTGATATGTGTGTGTGTGTGTTCAGATGAGTGTTGATGTGTGTGTGTTCAGATGAGTGTTGATGTGTGTGTGTTCAGATGAGTGTGTTGTGTGTGTGTTCAGATGAGTGTGTTGATGTGTGTGTGTTCAGATGAGTGTGTTGATGTTTGTGTGTGTTCAGATGAGTGTGTTGATGTGTGTGTGTGTTCAGATGAGTATGTTGATGTGTGTGTGTTCAGATGAGTGTGTTGATGTGTGTGTGTTCAGATGAGTGTGTTGATGTTTGTGTGTGTTCAGATGAGTATGTTGATGTGTGTGTGTTCAGATGAGTGTGTTGATGTGTGTGTGTTCAGATGAGTGTGTTGATGTGTGTGTGTTCAGATGAGTGTGTTGATGTTTGTGTGTGTTCAGATGAGTATGTTGATGTGTGTGTGTTCAGATGAGTGTTCAGATGAGTGTGTTGATGTGTGTGTGTTCAGATGAGTGTGTTGATGTTTGTGTGTGTTCAGATGAGTGTGTTGATGTGTGTGTGTGTGTGTGTTCAGATGAGTGTGCTCAGATGAGTGTATTGATGTTTGTGTGTGTTCAGATGAGTGTGTTGATGTGTGTGTGTGTTCAGATGAGTGTATTGATGTGTGTGTGTGTGTGTGTGTTCAGATGAGCGTGTTGATGTGTGTGTGTGTGTGTTCAGATGAGTGTGTTGATGTGTGTGTGTGTTCAGATGAGTGTGTTGATGTGTGTGTGTGTGTGTGTGTGTTCAGATGAGTGTGTTGATGTGTGTGTGTGTGTGTTCAGATGAGTGTGTTGATGTGTGTGTGTGTGTTCAGATGAGTGTGTTGATGTGTGTTGTGTGTTCAGATGAGTGTGTTGATGTGTGTGTGTGTGTGTGTGTTCAGATGAGTGTGTTGATGTTTGTGTGTGTTCAGATGAGTGTGTTGATGTGTGTGTGTGTGTGTGTTCAGATGAGTGTGCTCAGATGAGTGTATTGATGTGTGTGTGTGTTCAGATGAGTGTGTTGATGTGTGTGTGTGTTCAGATGAGTGTATTGATGTGTGAGTGTGTGTGTGTGTTCAGATGAGCGTGTTGATGTGTGTGTGTGTGTTCAGATGAGTGTGTTGATGTGTGTGTGTGTGTTCAGATGAGTGTGTTGATGTGTGTGTGTGTGTTCAGATGTGTTCTGGAGGCTGGAGGCGGGGTCCGGCGTCTGACAGTGCGTTCCATCATCCCGTGAGGTTTGACCTGCAGCTCTTCGCTCATGTTTATTACTCTCTCAGTGTGTGTGTGTATGTGTGTCTGACGGGTGGTGTGTGTGTGTCTAATGGACGGTGTGTGTGTGTGTGTGTGTGTGTGTGTGTCCTCAGGCTGTTCCTGCCCAGATCCCGGATGCAGGAGTTTCTGTCTCCGCTCGGCCGGACGGTTCTCGACGGCTTCCCCGCTCAGGCCACGCTGAGCTTCTACAACGATGAAGAGTCGGAGGAAGAGGACGACTACACACACACATGAGCTCAGCGCGGAGAGAGTGTGTGTGTGTGTGAGTGAGAGTGTGTGAGGTGTTACAGGAGCCGGACCACTACACACACAAGCTCAGTGGTGTGTGTGTGTGCGCGTGCGAGAAGTTTTTGTTTAAAACAGGCAAAATGATCTGCCAATGGGGTGAGAAAAATAATCTCATCTTGTTTGAAATCTTGTTTCTCGTTTCCGTCCCAAACAGAAATCAGATTATTTCTCTCACCCCATTGGCAGATCATTTTGCCTGTTTTAAACAAAAACTCTCTTCATTTAGATTTTATTTTCAACAAAACAAGAAAATATGTGTTGTTTTACTGATCTAGTAACTGCATCTTGAGTTAGGAGTGTAGCCTCCGGTGTTTGGACTGAAGAGCATTATCAGTGCGGTGTATCTCTCCGTCCTCATTATTGTCGTGTGTGTGTGTGTGTGTGTGTGTGTGTGTGTGAAATGATCTGTATTATAAAGTGTCCTGAAGTCTGAACACAATAAAAACATCCGTTGCTCTGTTTGCGTTTGTATCCTCCATTTATTAAATAATCACAACAATGTATAAACTTTAAAAACAGGCCAAGGAACATTGATGAAGATGATGATGATGATGATGATGAAGATGATGATGAAGCTCTAATGAGAGTCTTTGTTTCCAGCACTAGCCGTTCTGACTCCTCAGGGTTAGGGGGTTTTGCTCTTCTGAGTTTCTCTCTAGATCGCTCCACGGCAGAAACGAGAAGCGTCCATAATAATCAACGCAGGAAGTTTTTCGGACCCGCCGTGTGGGGTCACGGGGTCAGAGGTTAACGGCTGACTGGCCATCTGACACCTGTGTGTTTACTCTTGAGGGTCATCAGGTGAAGAGATGATCGGAGTCTGAGGTCACGAGGTCACAGAGGTCACGGTCTGACCCCAGCAGTGAGAAAGATGACGGTGATGTTTGATGAGTTATTTTAGCTTTAATGTCCACGCGTCCGTCAGGGGTCAAAGGGTCATGGCGGCCCGCTCTGGTTCACCTGGAGGTCAGATCTCAGGCCTGTCACCTGGCTGATGGATCTGACCATCTGAGCCCTGAGCGCACACACACACACACTCTCTCTCTCTCTCTCTCTCTCACAGCTCCTGCTGATCCAGGTAAAACATGCGGTTTATTTCGCTGATGGGAACGTCTCGGAGTCTGGGGATCACTCCATCTTCATCCTCATCCATGCGCTGACCCTTGGCGAATCGGTCTACACACACACACACACACACACACACACACACACAGAGCCCAGATCGGCTGTAAGTCTTGAACGCTCCACATTAATGGAGAAGAGAAAGCAATGAAAGTGTAAACAAGTTTACTGCTAACATCCTGAACTAAACATTTTCATTTTATACAAAATTTATATGTGACAAAATAATTTGGACTCAAAAATTACTAGAAAGTCAAAGCCGTGTCTAACCGAGTTATGCTCCACATCTAAAGCAGATAACACAATAATTGAGATGCTAGAAGGTTTAAAGGGGCGGCGAAAGACTCAGTGTCAGTCAATCTCATGTCAATCTTGAGTACCTCTAGAGTAGTATTGCATCCTTCATATCTCCGAAAAGTCTTTAGTTTTGTTATATTTATAAAAGAAATATGGGCTGTACCGAGTCTTTCCAGAAAAAACCGAGCAGCTGGAGGCGTATCGAGTGGGCGGAGCTAAAGAATGACGAGGCGTATCGAGTGGGCGGAGCTAAAGAATGACGAGGCGTATCGAGTGGGCGGAGCTAAAGAATGACGAGGCGTACCGAGTGGGCGGAGCTAAAGAATGACGAGGCGTATCGAGTGGGCGGAGCTAAAGAATGACGAGGCGTATCGTGTGGGCGGAGCTAAAGAATGACGAGGCGTATCGTGTGGGCGGAGCTAAAGAATGACAAGGCATATCGAGTGGGCGGAGCTAAAGAATGACAAGGCATATCGAGTGGGCGGAGCTAAAGAATGACAAGGCATATCGAGTGGGCGGAGCTAAAGAATGACAAGGCGTATCGTGTGGGCGGAGCTAAAGAATGACGAGGCGTATCGTGTGGGCGGAGCTAAAGAATGACGAGGCGTATCGTGTGGGCGGAGCTAAAGAATGACAAGGCATATCGAGTGGGCGGAGCTAAAGAATGACAAGGCATATCGAGTGGGCGGAGCTAAAGAATGACAAGGCGTATCGTGTGGGCGGAGCTAAAGAATGACAAGGCATATCGAGTGGGCGGTAGAGTTTAGATTCTCTGCCCGAGCCCGCGGGTCGGGCTGAGATTTCCCTGCACTATCCTCGGGTCGGGTTGGGCCGGGCCCGTGATCAAGCGTTTTTTTTTTTTTTTTTAATGATTAGCCTACTTTACTAGTCTAATTGGGTGGGCAGAAAGCTATGCTATAATCAGAAATTATATATATTTAGCAAAGTAAGAACTAATACAACAACTAAGAAACAAATGTGTAGGCTACAAAGCTGCACAAGTCAGGATTAGTGTAAATGCGCGTTAAACTCACAGCTGGAGCAGTGATGGAGCGCAGCATTATAAACAGAAACGCTCTGAGTCAAGAGCTGCTCGTGAACACTGCACTTTGCTTAATTAAATATCTTCGAATCGTTTCGTTTAAAAGTGGTCATTTAAAGCTTTCTATACGCATATTTCTCATGTCTGTGAGGCAAGTATAGCCTGCTGAGTTTGGGTTTATTTATGAGACGCGCTCCAGTGCATGAGGAATGAAAGCGATCACTCCCACGACTTCACCTCGCGATTATAGTCTGCTATTTGCTTTTTATTTATTAAATCCAGGCAATTGGTCTAAGAAACCTTTTTTAAAATTAAGATACAATTTAAACAAAACGAAATAAATGCTTTCTACAAAACAAAACTTAATATTAAACTAAATATCATTTATTTCAACCACCAAAATCATTTCTGACCCACTCGCATCTTTTCACTTATCATAATCAGATGAAACATGTAAAAATAATATTATAATATTTAAACATAAATATGAAGGAAAAAACACATTGTTTAATGGCAACAACAAAGTAAGCTACAGATAAATGTCTGAGCTGGATTTGAGCAGACATCAGTTTACCGGTGAGCGGATCATGAGCGCGCGCCTGCGGATTACTGAGCGGAGTCAAGTCAGCTTTATTTATAGCCTATAGCGCTTTTACAATGATGATTGTTTCAAAGCAGCTTCAAAGTGTTAAACATGACAATATTGCAACAAAATGTTATTCGGCTGTACAGTCGCTGTGGAGAAAACTGAAAACTAAATGTAGTTTTATCATGAGCCTCACCAGTCCGTTTCGCTGCGCTTTGCTCATTACAGGCTCGTTCTCATCAAACGCCCACGTATTGAACAATGGCCGGGTTTAAATCGGGCTCGGGCTCATAATTACAGTTAATGTCTCGGGCCGGGCCGGGCTCGGACACATCGTGCACGGGCTCGGGTAGGGTCGGGCTTGATTTTTTGAGCCCGATCTAACCTCTAGTGGGCGGAGCTAAAGAATGACAAGGCGTATCGTGTGGGTGGAGCTAAAGAATGACGAGGCGTATCGTGTGGGTGGAGCTAAAGAATGACGAGGCGTATCGTGTGGGTGGAGCTAAAGAATGACAAGGCGTATCGTGTGGGTGGAGCTAAAGAATGACGAGGCGTATCGTGTGGGCGGAGCTAAAGAATGACGAGGCGTATCGTGTGGGCGGAGCTAAAGAATGACAAGGCGTATCGTGTGGGCGGAGCTAAAGAATGACGAGGCGTATCGTGTGGGCGGAGTTAAAGAATGACGATCGCACCCAAAGCCGTCCTCAAGCGTGGAGAAGCCCATGGCTATCGATCTCAGCTAATAGATATGATCCAGAATCATTCGGAGGCTGAAATAGAAACAGCAGGACGTCCGTCTCTGTGGTATGGACTGTATTTAGTGGCCTGCCAACATTTGTGTGTGTTTACTCGCAGTTTATGAGGACATGATTCGGTTTATGGACTATTGTATGCGACTAAACCTTAGTAGCAAGCAGAACGGTTTAGCACGTCAGACTAGTGCAGCGTTTCTCAAAGTGTGGGGCGCGCCCCACTGGTGGGGAATAGAGACATGACAAGTGGGGCGCGACAAACAGGAGGAAATGTGTTAATTTTTTGTGCCCATCTCTATTAACCTTTTGAGCGGTCCCACATGGGATTTTTATGTCTATGCCCCTGAGAGTACGGACCCACATAAGGGATTTAGAATGTTCAGTGACGTGACATCACTGCCAGAATTAAACGGTGGGACGCGCTTCGGCTGGCACTGAGCCAAATGCGGACGCGCTCAGCTCTTGACATACATCATGCAGTTTTCAACCACTTACTGTTTATTTTAGGTTTAATTTAATAGGTAACATTTAAATACACAAGTACAAGTAAAACTACATTTAATGTTAGAGTTTGTAATACACACTAGTGGCTATGGAAGCAGCAATAACAATCCATTCAAATATAATTGGCTGACATGTTTTATTCATATCAGATACACATAGTGTAAGTAACTATAAAGTTTGCTCGATTCTTCTCCCAGTTCACCGGTCACTTATTCCAGGAGAAGCTGATGAATATATGTGCTGTAAATCCAATTGACAGGACTCTGAACTGCAGTGCATTTGTTCAAACGGTTCAATAACGTAATAAAAGCGATACATCTGTCATACAGCGTTTTTTTGGTTGTGGTGAGTCACGTGATGAACATGACGCATTGCCATAGAAACATTAAGGTGAAACGTTCTAAAATAACGTTGCCTTAAAATAAAACTCACACTCTAGTCAGCTGACACTTTTAGTCAGCTAAAATATTTTGACTGTACGCATGAAAGGTTTAAATGTGATGTTAATAAAATAAATGTTAACAGGCAAACTTAAAAGCCTAGATAATGACCATTTTGTTGGGGTGATTGGGGACAGGTGGGGCTCGGAGCCCTTCCCTACCTCCAAAGTGGGGAATGGCAGAAAAAGTTTGAGAAACACTGGACTAGTGTAACGTTATACAGAGAACAGCAATGGAGTCCGTTAGCGCATCTGAATGACGAAGCACGCGATCGTGTCGTTTACTGATGTTTACTCACGCGCCGATAGCCGACAGCACAGACATCTGAAGCAGTTTAACTCACCGGCTGCTTCCAAAGCAGGACCGAAGCTTTATCGCTGGGACCGCTCCGTCAGAAACACACTTCTCTGGTATGATTTGGTGAAGTCCTGACAGCAGTGACCGTGGAGATCCACTTTGCGACGCGACTGAAGCATTTCTGCGTTCAAATCGGTTCAAATGCAGCGCTGCCTTCCCAGAATGCTGTGCTGAAGCGTTGAAGTCGCTCGACGTCACCCAGAGGAATAAAGTGGAGCGCGGCGCGACAGAAGTGTTCACGGACGACTGGATCTGCATCTGAGAGACTGTTTATGGCGTGCGTTTCCTCTCTCCCTCTAGTCACGCGCGCGCACCCTACCGCGAGAAGAGCCCGTACGGCCCATACAAGGACCTTCCGCTCTATTAACGTCAAGCCGACCCATACTCGAAAAAAACTCTCAGAAACTTGTGAGAAACCGGAAGGAGTATTTTTAACACAGAAATACTCCATCAAACGTCCAACATTAGTTTTTGAAACTTTGTCTATGTTTAGGATGGGAATCCAAGTCTTTAACAGTGGAAAGCTCAGTGTGCAGGAAACAGCATTTCACCGCCCCTTTAAAAAAACTGTGATGATGCGAGTGTGACGTCACCTGTGATGATGCGAGTGTGACGTCACCTGTGATGATGCGAGTGTGACGTCACCTGTGATGATGCGAGTGTGACGTCACCTGTGATGATGCGAGTGTGACGTCACCTGTGATGATGCGAGTGTGACGTCACCTGTGATGATGTGAGTGTGACGTCACCTGTGGTGATGCGAGTGTGACGTCACCTGTGATGATGCGAGTGTGACGTCACCTGTGATGATGCGAGTGTGACGTCACCTGTGATGTTGTGAGTGTGACGTCACCTGTGATGATGCGAGTGTGACGTCACCTGTGATGGTGCGAGTGTGACGTCACCTGTGATGATGCGAGTGTGACGTCACCTGTGATGATGCGAGTGTGACGTCACCTGTGATGTTGTGAGTGTGACGTCACCTGTGATGATGCGAGTGTGACGTCACCTGTGATGATGCGAGTGTGACGTCACCTGTGATGTTGTGAGTGTGACGTCACCTGTGATGATGCGAGTGTGACGTCACCTGTGATGGTGCGAGTGTGACGTCACCTGTGATGGTGTGAGTGTGACGTCACCTGTGATGATGTGAGTGTGACGTCACCTGTGGTGATGCGAGTGTGACGTCACCTGTGATGATGCGAGTGTGACGTCACCTGTGATGATGCGAGTGTGACGTCACCTGTGATGTTGTGAGTGTGACGTCACCTGTGATGACGTCACCTGTGATGATGCGAGTGTGACGTCACCTGTGATGACGTCACCTGTGATGATGTGAGTGTGACGTCACCTGTGATGATGCGAGTGTGACGTCACCTGTGATGATGCGAGTGTGACGTCACCTGTGATGACGTCACCTGTGATGACGTCACCTGTGATGGTGCGAGTGTGACGTCACCTGTGATGGTGCGAGTGTGACGTCACCTGTGATGATGCGAGTGTGACGTCACCTGTGGTGATGCGAGTGTGACGTCACCTGTGGTGATGCGAGTGTGACGTCACCTGTGGTGATGCGAGTGTGACGTCACCTGTGGTGATGCGAGTGTGACGTCACCTGTGGTGATGCGAGTGTGACGTCACCTGTGGTGATGCGAGTGTGACGTCACCTGTGGTGATGCGAGTGTGACGTCACCTGTGGTGATGCGAGTGTGACGTCACCTGTGATGATGCGAGTGTGACGTCACCTGTGATGATGCGAGTGTGACGTCACCTGTGATGTTGTGAATGTGACGTCACCTGTGATGATGCGAGTGTGACGTCACCTGTGATGATGCGAGTGTGACGTCACCTGTGATGTTGCGAATGTGACGTCACCTGTGATGATGCGAGTGTGACGTCACCTGTGATGATGCGAGTGTGACGTCACCTGTGATGATGCGAGTGTGACGTCACCTGTGATGATGCGAGTGTGACGTCACCTGTGATGATGTGAGTGTGACGTCACCTGTGGTGATGCGAGTGTGACGTCACCTGTGATGATGCGAGTGTGACGTCACCTGTGATGATGCGAGTGTGACGTCACCTGTGATGTTGTGAGTGTGACGTCACCTGTGATGATGCGAGTGTGACGTCACCTGTGATGGTGCGAGTGTGACGTCACCTGTGATGATGCGAGTGTGACGTCACCTGTGATGATGCGAGTGTGACGTCACCTGTGATGTTGTGAGTGTGACGTCACCTGTGATGATGCGAGTGTGACGTCACCTGTGATGATGCGAGTGTGACGTCACCTGTGATGTTGTGAGTGTGACGTCACCTGTGATGATGCGAGTGTGACGTCACCTGTGATGGTGCGAGTGTGACGTCACCTGTGATGGTGTGAGTGTGACGTCACCTGTGATGATGTGAGTGTGACGTCACCTGTGGTGATGCGAGTGTGACGTCACCTGTGATGATGCGAGTGTGACGTCACCTGTGATGATGCGAGTGTGACGTCACCTGTGATGTTGTGAGTGTGACGTCACCTGTGATGACGTCACCTGTGATGATGCGAGTGTGACGTCACCTGTGATGACGTCACCTGTGATGATGTGAGTGTGACGTCACCTGTGATGATGCGAGTGTGACGTCACCTGTGATGATGCGAGTGTGACGTCACCTGTGATGACGTCACCTGTGATGGTGCGAGTGTGACGTCACCTGTGATGGTGCGAGTGTGACGTCACCTGTGATGATGCGAGTGTGACGTCACCTGTGGTGATGCGAGTGTGACGTCACCTGTGGTGATGCGAGTGTGACGTCACCTGTGGTGATGCGAGTGTGACGTCACCTGTGGTGATGCGAGTGTGACGTCACCTGTGGTGATGCGAGTGTGACGTCACCTGTGGTGATGCGAGTGTGACGTCACCTGTGGTGATGCGAGTGTGACGTCACCTGTGGTGATGCGAGTGTGACGTCACCTGTGATGATGCGAGTGTGACGTCACCTGTGATGATGCGAGTGTGACGTCACCTGTGATGTTGTGAATGTGACGTCACCTGTGATGATGCGAGTGTGACGTCACCTGTGATGATGCGAGTGTGACGTCACCTGTGATGTTGTGAATGTGACGTCACCTGTGATGATGCGAGTGTGACGTCACCTGTGATGATGCGAGTGTGACGTCACCTGTGATGATGCGAGTGTGACGTCACCTGTGATGTTGTGAGTGTGTGACGTCACCTGTGATGATGCGAGTGTGACGTCACCTGTGGTGATGCGAGTGTGACGTCACCTGTGATGATGCGAGTGTGTGACGTCACCTGTGATGATGCGAGTGTGACGTCACCTGTGATGTTGTCCACTGATGCGAGCGGAGCCGTGTTCATCATATTCACCCCGAACAGCAGCACTAAGCAGAAGGTTAAAGTGACCAGCATGTGGATGGGAGCCGCCAGAGCCCAGTATCTGAAGAACGCAGGACATTAGTCTCACCTTAAACTAGTCTTAAAGGGTTAGTTCATCCAGTAACGAAATGTCTGTCATTAACTCCTCTCCCTAATGTCGCTCCACACCCGTAAGACCTCCGTTCATCTTCACACACAGTTTAAGATATTTTATATTTAGTCCGAGAGCGTATGCAAGTGTATGCACACTATACTGTCCATGTCCAGAAAGGGAATAAAAACATCATCACAGTAGTCCATATGAGACATCAGTGGGTTAATTAGAGTCTCTTGAAGCATCCAAAATACATTTGGGTCCAAAAATAACAAAAACTACGACTTTAGAGACTCTAATTAACCCACTGATGTCTCATATGGGCTACTTTGATGATGTTTTTATTCCCTTTCTGGACATGGACAGTATAGTGTGCATACACTTGCATACGCTCTCGGACTAAATATAAAATATCTTAAACTGTGTGTGAAGATGAGCGGAGGTCTGACGGGTGTGGAGCGACATTAGGGAGAGGAGTTAATGACAGACATTTCAGTTTAGGCTGAACTAACCTCTTTATGTTTCAAACAGCACACGAGACTCACTCACTTCTGAGGCCAGTAGGTCAGTCCAGCTGAGTGAAGCCAGGCATCAGGAACAAACGCCCACACCACATACAGCCCTAAAGTAAACCACAACACACACTCAGCACACCTGACAGGAGCACAGGCGAGCGTTAAAGGGACTCCTCCAGTTTGGACCATGAGGCCATTGATGTCGTCGTGTAAGGTTAGATATTATCTGACCACAGGCAAATATTTTATATTGTAGAACATCTTAGAAAATTCATTTTTAAGATAATAATTTGTCACTGGTTTCAACTCTCTTACTTTGAAAAATACAATTATTATTTATATTTGTTCATTTAGTAGATGGTTTTACAAATGATCAGCACATGATAGGCTCTGGAAGAGTGAAGTATAGATGTAGAGACGCACAGAAGCCGAACTGAGAGCCCAGAAACAGCACGAAGCCGTAGATGGCTCTCTCCGGGAGAGGAGCGGGAGAATTCTCCACCGCCATCCGCTCGTCCGCTGATCGATCACGGACAACGCTTCGATGAGGAATCGGATCTATTATTATTGATACATGGATGTCCCTTCTGTGGTGAGTCGTGTCGTGTCTCTGCGCAGGCGCACTGCGCTCTGCTGCCCCCGAGCGGACTGGAGTTCAGTCTATTCAAAGCAACTCGCATTTTTTCAAATCTAACTTTTCTAATAAACGGTGAATCTAGTTAAACTGTTCAACTATGTCCAGAAATCCCCGACACACACACACACACACACACACACACACACACACACACACACACACACACACACACACACACACACACACACACACACACACACACACATGTTGGTCTATGTGGTTTACAGGGACTCTCCATAGGCGTAATGGTTTTTATACTGTACAAACCGTATTTTCTATCCCCTTACACTGCCCCTAAACCTACCCATCACACACACACACACACACACACACACACACACACACTGCCCCTAAACCTACCCATCACACACACACACACACACACACACACACACACACACACACACACACACACACACACACACACACACACACACACACACACACACACACACACACACACACACACACACACACACACACACACACACACACACACACACACTGCCCCTAAACCTACCCATCACAGGAAACATTCTGCATTTTTACTTTCTCAAAAAAACATAATTTAGTGTTTTTAAGGCCATTTGAATTATGAGGACATTTGATATGTCCTCATAAACCACATTTATAGTGTAATACCAGTGTAATACCCATGTAGTTATACAAATTTGTGTCCTCATAAACCACATAAACAGGCTCTCTCTCACACACACACACACACACACACACACACACACACACACACACACACACACACACACACACACACACACACACACACACACAGCCCCTAAACCTACCCAACGCATCAACACAGCTTTTTCGCAGGATATTCTCTCACTGTATGATGAAATATGTTTGAAATGTAATCTAAACGTGATTATAAATCCTCCGGTGGGCATAATAATGTGATTTTGTGTGCGTGTGGTAGTAAAAAAATAAAGGTTTCTGGGGAATCATGATGCGTCATTTAGCAGGCGAACACAATCAATCTAATCAATCAAAAAATCGATCAATCTAATCAATCATTTAATCAATCAATCAATCAATCAATCAATCAGTTCATCAATCAGTCATCTTTATTGATATCGCTCTTCTCCAACGGCGATTGTGTCAGAGCAGCTTCAGTGTTAAACAGGACAATACTGCAGCAGAATTAGATTTGGCTGTACAGTCGTTCTGGAGTAAACAGTGATGTTATCAGCTTATTTTAATTTATCATAGAGAGACAATGTTGGCAGATCAGGATTATAGTTTATAGAATTAAATAAGACCTCATTCATTAATGTTATTTGTATATTTAGTTGAGTAACTCTGATCATAATGTTAGTGTCCCCAACTGAGCAAGCCAAGCCAAAGGCGACCAAAGGAACCGAAACTCCATCAGGGCATGATGGAGAAAAATAAACCTTAGAGAAACCAGACTCAGTTCTCCTCTGGCCTATTAACACACAGCGGAGGATTATTATTCTGGACACCGCACAGGTCAGAGGTCAGATTAGAGCGGAATATTAGACATTTCAGGATATCACACAAGAGACGGGTTATAAACACGAGTCTGGGAATTGTAGTTCATGTGGATCAGCAGGAACAGTAGAGCATGTGTTTTTATATTACTGCTTATGAAGACGAACGGGTAATTCTGTCGGAAGAATTAAGAGATAGGGGGATAGGCAATCTACACCTAAAACACTGCTTAATAATGGATCGAATAATCATAAAATATACAATGCATTAATTGATTATTAAAGAAAGGTACATCTGTTTAATAGGATTTTAAAGGTAATGTCGTTTTCGTTCATTAGTTGATTTATTTCTTCACTCCAGTCCACTAGGTGGCGGTAATGCGCCTGTCGTTTGTTTGCCGTCCGCCGTAAAAAGCCAGAAGAAGAGAGGAGGAGGGCGCGTCGCGTTATTCGCGCATGTTCGCTCTCGCGTGAGTTCCGACACCAGGAAACGCTCATCAACTCTCCCAGCGTCGCTCTTTCTCTCTCAGGTCGGTAATAAACATTAATAATCATATTTCTGCGGTTGAGCTGTGCGACAGACCTCCGGGGATCACGCGACGCCGCAGGGTCGGTATTACTCCAGATAAACGCTTATAAAGTCCCGCGGCGGCCACGCGTCGCGTCTAACTTCCTGATAAAGTTCCTCCGCTTCTCAATCACATTAATCGTCAGACGTGTTGATACTCGCGTTGGAGAAACGCGCAGGTATGCGACATTAAATCATAACTCGGCGAGCTCGTGTGTTTTGGCGCCGTTCTCAGATATCGCGGCAAACTCGGCGTTTATCGACACTCTGAGGTGTTTTATCCCAAATAACTCCTTTATGATCATCTGTTCTTCACTACATTCACATTATTATGATGGTTATTCTCCACGACGCGCATAATGCGCTAAATATGGGTAATAACCAGAAGAATAAAGGCAGTAATCCCTAATGAAGATCTGTTGTGTTTCTGAATCAGAATGACAGACTCTGAAGATTCGGATCTGGAGGAAGGACCAGATGTGGTGCGACACAAAACCAAGATTGTGAGTAGATTACACAATACAGCTTCATAATCATAAACATAATCAACTTAATTAAATATGAGAAGTTACACCTCTGCTGTAAGGAGTCATTCAGATCAAGTGATTCAGTGACTCACTGAACCGAACACGCATATGATTCACTTTGTTTTCCCTCAGATCTATCAGAACCACTTCCCGTTTATTCACATGGAGCCGCCTGGTGAGTGTGTGTGTGTGTGTGTGTGTCTGTCTGTCTGTCTGTCTGTCTGTCAGTCTCAAGGTGTGTGTGTCTGTCAGTCTCACAGTGTGTGTCTGTCTGTCTGTCTCACTGTGTGCGTGTGTGTGTGTGCGCGCCTCACGGGGTGTGTGTGTATGCCTCAAGGGGTGGGTGTCTCATGGTGTGTGTGTGCGTTACTCACAGGGTGTGGGTGTCTGTATTTCTTGGTGTGTGTGTGTGTGTGTGTGTGTGTGTGTGTGTGTGTGTGTGTGTGTATCTGTCTCACAGTGTGTGTGTGTCTGTCTTTTTCGGTGTGTGTGTGTGTCTGTCTGTTTCATTGTGTGTGTGTGTATGTATGTATCTGTCTCACTGTGTGTGTGTGTCTGTCTGTTTTACGGTGTGTGTGTGTGAGTGTGCCTCACGGTGTGTGTCTGCCTCACGGTGTGTGTGTCTCACGGTGTGTGTGTTAGAGGGTCAGTTTAGCCAAAAGTGTAAATTCTGTCATTAATTCCTCATGTCGTCTCAAACCCGTCAGACCTTCGCTCATCTTTAGACTCAGATGAACATATTTCTGATGACCTCTGACCTATCCATAGACAGCAATGAACACTTTCAAGCTCCAGACAAGAAGTGAAGACCTTAATGTGACGGAGATGAGAATACTGTAGTGCTCAAACACACACACACACACACACACACACACACACACACTAGTAACCCTTTATTCATCAGTCTCTTCTGTGTGTGACGCTGTTAGTGCAGTAAATACGGCAGCTCTTCAGAGTCCTTCACCAGAACGCCGGCTCGCCATTGGCCGACACTGATCACGTGACTCATCCGTGTGATGATTAGCCTGTATTTGTTTGCTAATGTCTTGTAAAAGTGTTTTTTTGATTCTGTGTTGTAAATAGTGTTTTATGTTCTGCAGAACGGGAACCTGCTGGAACCCAGTGTTCAAACTGAGTCCGGCCTGTTTAAATTGTACCTTAAATGTTACATTTTTCAAACGTTCCTGTATAATAAACAAATGAAATGACGCAGGAGCTGACCAATGGCGAGCCGGCGTTCTGGTGTAGAGCTCTGAAGCTCTGCACCGTGTTTACTACGCATTGCTTTAGCGACGTCTTCCTCGCTGTGGAGGGGTCAGCGAGCGCTGGGGTCATCAGGGATATCTTCATCTGTGTCTGAAGGGTTGACGGGTTTGGACGACATGAGGAATTAATGACCGGATTATCAGTTTAAAGGACAACGCCGGTGAGAAATGCCCTCGGGGTAATGAACCGATGGTTAGCGAGTGGATCGTTCTCTGGGATGCAGGGCCGTTTCTGGCACTCTAGGCAAGATTCATATCTTGCACCCCCCTTTTTTTTTACTATAACTTATAAAGCAAATATGACT
Source organism: Pseudorasbora parva (assembly GCF_024679245.1). Lineage (NCBI taxonomy): Eukaryota > Metazoa > Chordata > Actinopteri > Cypriniformes > Gobionidae > Pseudorasbora > Pseudorasbora parva. The sequence goes on from NC_090194.1 coordinate 38,292,963, forward strand.
CCCTTAGTTCATGGCCATATTGTACCTGCATTGATCCAGTAATGTAGGCAGGTTTATTATCACTGAGATCAGAAATCTTAGGGGGGTTTGAGGCCATGCTCCCCCTATGATCTGCATGTGTGTATTTTAAGATGTTCTGAAGGCCAAAACATTAGATAACAATAGCTTGAAAACCATGGGCTCAATCATCTCCACTGGTCCACTGGTCAGGGCACTGATTAGGACGTAAGTCGATGGGCTGACTAGTGAGATGATTGAGACGCGCCCCATGTCCCTCGGCACCGCTGCGGATTGAAGAACACAGACACAAAGACGGGACGTAGCCGAAGCCTCGCGCCAGCTTCATGTTTTAAAGGTTAATCACATTTTTTTAGGGCGTGCTGAGGCTTATAAAGGGCCTCGTGATGCCCATGGTTATGACAGTATTACTTGATCAATTTACACTAAACAGCCATCTCTGATGTAATGTTTTTTTAATTCTTATTAGCTATGCTATAATGTTCTGCAGCTGAAATAAATGAGCATGTGTGGTCCATCAGGCACTCGTACTCAGTGTAATGTTTTGCTCAGCGTTATGATAGAGCGACCAGCTTAGTAGAGAACAAGTAACCAATAAGCCTAACGTACCTGTATATTTCACTTTCTTTTTTATGTTTCCTCTTTGTTCTTTTGACGATACTGAGCCGCTGATGGCTTTGACCTCGTCATGATGATGAAACTAAAGCACGGATGACGACGTTCCCTCTACATGATCTCATTACCGCAGCGCCACTATCGCCACTTCACTCCAATAATCGCAACTAATCATAATGCCTCGAAATAGCAAAAGAACGAAATATTAATAATAAAATATATGAAATAACTAAAATCTTGTTGGGCGGGGGCTCACTGGCGCCCCCAGCTGTTGGCGACCGCCTAGTTTGCCTATGCCTAGAAACGGCACTGCTGGGATGCGTTTTCATGAAAATCGAATGTAAAGAGTTTTATCTCTAAACACCGATTAGCTTATAGCGCTCGTCTATGGGGCACAGAGTAGTGAAACTAAACCGCTAGTTAATACCACTAACAGCTCAAAACAACCTTACACTAACACGGCAGCACAATGAGGGTCTCTACATGCAAACCGAAGCACTGAGAACTTTGTAAGAGTACAAACAGTTTAATAAGATGCTTTATAAACACAGTGCATTACGCGTTTACAGACGGCAGCCATCTTGGAAAACAGTCTCGACCAGTCGAGCCACGAGCGCTGTGCTAAGTGAGCTGATCGATAGGAATTAGGTTTGTTTAAGACGGTACATTACGCATATACAAACGGTATACTTCCGGAAACCACAGACCAGGTACACAGCTCATCGCTTGGCGTAGTGTTCGCGGCTCGACTCGCTGTGCTAAGTGATGAGCTGGGACTTGGAATCTCATATGGTCTGTTGTTTCCGGAAGAAAGCACTGAACGCGACAGAGAAAGTAAATAATAATATCCATGTGATTAGATTCAGGGATGCAAACAGCGCACTTCAGTGCTTTTGGGACTTGTGTGAATCGTGCAGATCTGAGGAGTTTGATTGGGTCTGATTATGGTTTCGCCAGCAGTAGTTCTGGATTGCCTCCGCCAAACCGTGAATATGAGCTTCGTGAGCGCAGGTGGCGTGTTTCTTCTGGCTGCGCATCTCTTAATGTCTGGGGTATCGGCCACAGTTCTCCCCGAGACCAGAGTTCAGGCCTTCCCGTCTTACTGCCACGGGTCTGCTGAGGTCACTGCGGGTTAGGTAGTGTTGGTTTATAATGTTACGCAGGGTTTTTCCTGCATCGAGTATTACGAGACGGCCGCCTCCGCCTGTCGATAGAGCTCCGGCTCAGAGTCAGCCTGTCCTGATGATCAGAAATATCACATGATCCTTCAGCAATCACTCTTATATTATGATTTGCTGGTATAAAGTCATCTAAAGCCGTCTCATAGCTGAATGTGCGGGACAAGGATACTATATTAATATTATTTCCCTCGTTAAATTAAAGTGGACTCGTCTTCCCTCCGCTGCAGCTGTCAATCATCGTCTCCATTCAGCAGCCAAACTGCGCGTGCCGTTCGGTTACGACAGTCAGCAGGTAAATCTCTCCGGATTATAGAGTAGGATCTGAGCGCTCACCATCTCTGTGCCGTGAGCTCCTCGGCGCGCACTAGCGCTCAGCTCTGACTCGGTGTTGCTTTAAGCACATCATTAGCTTAGTGTCGCTCTGATCGGAAGCGGTTCATATGGTTTTCTGCACTGAACCATTATTAGAAGCCTATCTCTCATATCTATCATATCTTTGCTGTAAACATCTTGTAATGTTATGCTATTGTTTGATGGGTGTGAGTGAGTGAGTTACCTCTATCTTTTTGATCATGCATGTGTTTGCATCCCTGTAGATTTCACAAACCTAATTCCTATCGATCAGCTCACTTAGCACAGCGCTCGTGGCTCGACTGGTCGAGACTGTTTTCCAAGATGGCTGCCGTCTGTGAACGCGTAATGCACTGTGTTTATAAAGCATCTTCTTATTAAACTGTTTGTACTCTTACAAAGTTCTCAAAGCTTCGGTCTGCATGTAGAGACCCTCATTATGCTGCCGTGTTAGTGTGAGGCTGTTTTGAGCTGTTAGTGGTATTAACTAGCGGTTTAATGTTACTGATGCCCCCTACACTAGCGCTATAATCTGTTTCTAGCGATAAAACTCTTTGCATTCGCTTTCATGAAAAAGCATCCCAGGGAAGGGTCTGCTCGGTAACCATTTACATTTACATTTAATCATTTAGCAGACGCTTTTATCCAAAGCGACTTACAAAAAAGGGGAGAGTAATAGAAGCAACGGAACAGACAAGGCCAACAACCTGTAAGAGCTGTAAGAAATCTCAATTAATTAGCACAGGACACAATTTTTAAAAAAAATTTTTTTTAAAGACAGACATCTACAACAAAAACTCACGTACGCAAAGTGCCGAACACTGGATTTTGATAGCTATGATAACCCTGTGTTATTACCCCTAGGGTACTGAGAGTTGTCCTTTAATAAGGGTCAGCATTGCAGATGTTTGAGTGTGGCTGTGTTTGGCCTGAACAGACGTCATATACGAGCGGTGGATGAAGATCAAGCCGGAGGTGAAGAGGCAGGTGGGTCACCTGATGCACGTGTCTGTATTCTGGTGGCATATTCTGCTCCGCCAGCAGGAGAACCACCCCACCACCTTCTGGGCCGTCGAGATGGGCTTCCTGGACTCCAAGTGAGTGCCGTCAGGTGTGCTTCAGGTGCGCGTCAGGCGAGGGCGCCACACGCTTCATGTGCCGTTTTATCTTTCAGTGTGTCCAACGATTTGAGTCTGAAGAGGCTGGAGAAGATCGAGATCTTGGAAAGCATCCTGGAGGCCATGGAGCGAGGCGTACGTATCCAAAAAATGCTCTTCTTATTTAGTATTTTAGTCTTGTTTCTAATCCAAACATCTAAATGTTCTTAAAGGGTTAGTTCAGCCAAAAATGTAAATTGTGTCATTAAAGGTGTGCTTCAGCGCTGGACAGATGGATCTGTATTTAAACTGGGTCATTAATGTAGGAATGTGAAAATATTTTTTAATTTGGGTGTCTGCAGCGTCTTAAAAGTATTAAACGTTGATAAATCCATTTTGGGAAAATGAAGACCCTTGAAAGGTATTAAAGTCTTAATCAGGTATTACATTTAGTTCAAGCTTTATCAAAAGAGTTTGACTCCAAAAAGTATTCATGAATATATTTATTTTCATCCCAATAAATAAAAACAGCGGTGCGCTCCGTCTGAGATGGGCTCGGAGCGCCAGGGATGGACATTAGCCCCAGCCAGACGCGGTGATTTAGAGGTGTGGCGGTAAACTCGCTTCAGCTACCGAGCACACTGTTCTCCTCTTTGTAAACTTTGTTCAGTGCATGCGAGTGCTGCCGTATGTTCGCATATGAGCAGTCGCTTTCCCCGTAATCCGCCGCGTGAAGACGCCAATGCAGACTCGCGCGAGCTGTGAGATCTGTCTGCATCATCCCAGAGCGAGCGCTCGTCTCACAGCGCGCACACATCGAGTTCTCTTTCAAGTCTTGCGCTTTAACGGACAAACTCACCATCACTATATAAGTCGTTATTTAGTGTTTTCCCGCACTAACTCTATTCTGGCCTCTTCATCAATGATTGTAGAGCCGCTGTAGTGAGATGGGCTTTGTAACGACGTCTTTAGTGCCTTTATGGGTCTTGAGAGAGGAAATGACATTGGTGTCAATGAAGGCCTTTCTGAGCCATCGGATTTCAACACTAATATCTTCATCTGTGTGTAAAGATGAGCGGAGGTCTGACGGCTGGCCAACCACAGGAGGAATTAATCACACTATTCACATTACTGGCTGAACTAGCGCTTTAAATCATGACGCATTTAATGGGGTGAGAAAAATAATCTTTTTTCTGTTCGGGACGAAAACAAGATAAGATTATTTTCCTCACCCCATTGGCAGATCATTTTGCCTGTTTTAAGCAAAAACTCACTTCATTTTGATTTTATTTTCAACAAAACAAGAAAAAATATCTTATGTTGTTTTACTTTTCTAGTAAATGCATCTTGATTTAAGAATTGTTAGATATTTAGACTAGAAGCAAGACAAAATGACAGAGTAAGCAGAGCATTTCTTTCAGTGCTAATCTGTGTGTGTGTGTGTGTGTGTGTGTGTGTGTGTGTGTGTGTGTGTTTTGTCCAGCTGTCTCTCAGGGACGTGGAGAGGAAGGCCCGAGCCGTGGTGTCCTTGAGCAGAATGTTTTCCCTGGTAAGCCTGTGCTGAAGGGAGTCTCCACTCTCATGAGACTTTCTTTCTTCAGATAAACACAGGAAGGGTTTGGGCTGCGGTGTAGCGGTACACGGATTAGCACTGAAGTATTTCGGTTCAGGGCTTCCGGTGCGGTGCAATCTTTTTAAGCAGACGAGCCGTTCAAAGCACAGACAGCCGTGTGGAATAAAGGGAGAAGAAGATGGAAGAAAAATATAGTGTTTAAAAAAAAAAAAAGTAGTATTAAGACATGATATACTGCGCCCCATAAACACAACCAAGCCTCGAAAAACACCACAGAACCTTTAACAGTGCTTGAGACAGAACACACTTCAATCCGAGTTCCCACAGGACTACATTGTGTTCTGTCCATTTATCCGAAAACTCAACGATAAATGCCGTTTCTATGCTCTTTAATGTGGCGTTACTGATCACTGTACAGGTGGATGAACGCGATCGTCATAGTCAATGAATAAACATGAGCGAACGTCTGAAGCTGAAACGCATCATATGTGTTTAATCGCTCAATCATTGTCTCAACGGCAGACAGACGTCAGTAAAACAGCTGGAGAACAATGTCATTTACCAACAATAAGCATCACATTTACCTCAGAAGTCCTTGAAGCACCATCATCTGATTATACTCCAGGGTTTCTACTGATACAAAGCCATATGCTCATCGCTGAAGGAACCCTTTAATATTACAGTAACGTGAGGAAGGGCTCGCCGTAGTTCACAACGTTGTCTTTAAGAGACTTGAGGTATAACTGAATGAATTAAAGGACAGGCACCATTTGCTCAGTAAACCAGTTTAATAAAAAGCTCATTTATATTTAGTTTTCTCTCGCCTGCTGTACCGCCCGTCAGATCTGTGTGCCGCTACACCTGTAGTTCTAGGACCATAATCCATGCGAGCACTGCCATCGCTGGTTTGTGAAGGGGAGCCATAGGATCCCAGTGGATCAGTCAATGTCTTCTGAAGTCTGTCGTTCCTCTGTCTGTCTGTCTGTCGTTCTCCTGTCTGTCTGTTGTTGACCTGTCTGCCTGTCGTTCCTCTGTTTGTCTGTCGTTCACCTGTCTGTCGTTCTCCTGTCTGTCTGTTGTTGACCTGTTTGTCTGTCGTTCATCTGTTTGTCTGTCATTCTCCTGTCTGTCTGTTGTTCACCTGTCTGTCGTTCCTCTGTCTGTCTGTCGTTCTCCTGTCTGTCGTTCTCCTGTCTGTCATACACCTGTCTGTCGTTTACCTGTCTTGTCTGTGTCGTTCACCTGTCTTGTCTGTCTGTTGTTCACCTGTCTGTTGTTGACCTGTCTGTCGTTCACCTCTCTGTTGTTGACCTGTCTGTCGTTCACCTCTCTGTTGTTGACCTGTCTGTCTGACGTTCACCTGTCTGTTGTTCGTCTGTCTGACGTTCACCTGTCTGTTGTTCGTCTGTCTGACGTTCACCTGTCTGTTGTTCGTCTGTCTGACGTTCACCTGTCTGTTGTTCGTCTGTCTGACGTTCACCTGTCTGTTGTTCACCTGTCTTATCTGTCTGACGTTCACCTGTCTGTTGTTCGTCTGTCTGACGTTCACCTGTCTGTTGTTCGTCTGTCTGTCGTTCACCTGTCTTATCTGTCTGTCGTTCACCTGTCTGTCGTTTACCTGTCTGTCGTTCACCTGTCTTGTCTGTCTGTTGTTCATCTGTCTGTTGTTGACCTGTCTGTCGTTCACCTCTCTGTTGTTGACCTGTCTGTCGTTCACCTCTCTGTTGTGGACCTGTCTGTCGTTCACCTCTCTGTTGTTGACCTGTCTGTCTGACGTTCACCTGTCTGTTGTTCGTCTGTCTATCGTTTACCTGTCTGTCGTTCACCTGTCTTATCTGTCTGACGTTCACCTGTCTGTTGTTCGTCTGTCTGACGTTCACCTGTCTGTTGTTCGTCTGTCTGTCGTTCACCTGTCTTATCTGTCTGACGTTCACCTGTCTGTTGTTCGTCTGTCTGACGTTCACCTGTCTGTTGTTCGTCTGTCTGTCGTTCACCTGTCTTATCTGTCTGTCGTTCACCTGTCTGTTGTTCGTCTGTCGTTTACCTGTCTGTCGTTCACCTGTCTTGTCTGTCTGTTGTTCACCTGTCTGTTGTTGACCTGTCTGTCGTTCACCTCTCTGTTGTGGACCTGTCTGTCGTTCACCTCTCTGTTGTTGACCTGTCTGTCTGACGTTCACCTGTCTGTTGTTCGTCTGTCTATCGTTTACCTGTCTGTCGTTCACCTGTCTTATCTGTCTGACGTTCACCTGTCTGTTGTTCGTCTGTCTGTCGTTCACCTGTCTTATCTGTTTGTCGTTCACCTGTCTGTTGTTCGTCTGTCGTTTACCTGTCTGTCGTTCACCTGTCTTGTCTGTCTGTCGTTCACCTGTCTGTTGTTGGTCTGTCTGTCGTTCAGCTGTCTGATGTTCACCTGTCTGTTGTTGACCTGTCTGTCTGTCGTTCCTCTGTTTGTCTGACGTTCACCTGTCTGTTGTTGACCTGTCTGTCTGTCGTTCCTCTGTTTGTCTGTCGTTCTCCTGTCTCTCTGTCGTTCCTCTGTCTGTCTGTCGTTCTCCTGTCTCTCTGTCGTTCCTCTGTTTGTCTGTCGTTCCTCTGTTTGTCTGTCGTTCCTCTGTCTGTCTGTCGTTCCTCTGTCTGTCTGTCGTTCACCTGTCTGTCTGTCGTTCACCTGTCTGTTGTTGGTCTGGCTCTCGTTCACCTGTCTGTTCGTCTGTCTGTCTGTTGTTCACCTGTCTGTCATCTGTCTGTCTGTTGTTCACCTGTCTGTCGCCTGTCTGTTGTTGGTCTGGCTCTCGTAACGTTCACCTGTCTGTTCGTCTGTCTGTTGTTCACCTGTCTGTCGCCTGTCTGTCGTTCACCTGTCTTGTCTGTCGTTCACCTGTCTGTTGTTGACCTGTCTGTCTGTTGTTGACCTGTCTGTCTGTTGTTGGTCTGTCTGTCTGTCGTTCACCTGTCTGTTGTTGACCTGTCTGTCGTTCACCTGTCTGTTGTTCGTCTGTCTGTAGTTCATCTCTCTGAAGTTCACCTGTCTGTTGTTTGTCTGTCTGTCTGTTGTTCACCTGTCTGTTTTCTGTCTGTTGTTCACCTGTCTCTGTTCACCTGTCTGTCGTTCACCTGTCTGTCGTTCACCTGTCTGTCGTTCACCTGTCTGTCGTTCACTTGTCTGTCTGTCTTTCACTTGTCTGTCTGTCGTTCACTTGTCTGTCTGTCGTTCACTTGTCTGTCTGTCGTTCACCTGTCTGTCTGTCGTTCACCTGTCTGTCTGTCGTTCACCTGTCTGTCTGTCGTTCACCTGTCTGTAGTTCACCTGTCTGTCTGTTGTTCACCTGTCTGTCGTTCACCTGTCTGTCTGTCGTCTACAGCAGGAGGATTGTTTGGCTGAGGCCATCCAGTGGCTGCTGGATTCTGGACCTCCTGAAATCAACCAGAAGCTGCTGGATCTGGGCTCGGTGGAGATTCGCTACCGGACGCTGCGCTTCGTCTTCAATGAGTGTGAGTCTCGTGTCCATTACTGACCTCAATACTAGAAAATATAGACCAGATTAATTCATTCTCACTCTGACGAGCTGATATGATCCTTTAATCCCAAGGTGGAGCTTTAGAGTCTTCAGCTGATGTGTGGACACAGCTATTACACTATTACTAACTACTACAATTATCCCATTAAAAACTTATTGTAATTGTTAATGTAATGTTATTAGTCTAAAGCCGTGTGTGTGGTTTAAATGCGTCTCGGATCAGTTGTTAACTGTGACCTGTGATATTAGCCCATAGCCCATTTCATACACAATGGCAATTCAAAGTGCTTTACATAGAAATGAATTACAACAGTGATAACGTAAAGAGAATACAAATAAATATAGATAAAGCCTGATTCTGAGTCCAAGATGGGCTCCTGTAGGGGACGTGACACAAGATGGGCTCCTGTAGGGGACGTGACACAAGATGGGCTCCTGTAGGGGACGTGACACAAGATGGGCTCCTGTAGGGGACGTGACACAAGATGGGCTCCTGTAGGGGACGTGACACAAGAGAGCTCCTGTAGGGGACGTGACACAAGATGGGCTCCTGTAGGGGACGTGACACAAGATGGGCTCCTGTAGGGTACGTTACACAAGATGGGCTCCTGTAGGGGACGTTACACAAGATGGGCTCCTGTAGGGGACGTTACACAAGACGGGCTCCTGTAGGGGACGTTACACAAGATGGGCTCCTGTAGGACGTTACACAAGATGGGCTCCTGTAGGACGTTACACAAGATGGGCTCCTGTAGGACGTTACACAAGATGGGCTCCTGTAGGGGACGTTACACAAGATGGGCTCCTGCAGGGGACGTGACACAAGATGGGCTCCTGTAGGGGACGTGACACAAGATGGGCTCCTGTAGGACGTTACACTAGATGGGCTCCTGTAGGACGTTACACAAGATGGGCTTCTGTATGGGACGTTACACAAGACGGGCTTCTGTAGGGGACGTGACACAAGATGGGCTCCTGTAGGGGACGTGACACAAGATGGGCTCCTGTAGGGGACGTTACACAAGATGGGCTCCTGTATGGGACGTTACACAAGACGGGCTTCTGTAGGGGACGTGACACAAGACGGGCTCCTGTAGGGGACGTGACACAAGATGGGCTCCTGTAGGGGACGTGACACAAGATGGGCTCCTGTAGGGGACGTGACACAAGATGGGCTCCTGTAGGGTACGTTACACAAGATGGGCTCCTGTAGGGGACGTTACACAAGATGGGCTCCTGTAGGGGACGTTACACAAGACGGGCTCCTGTAGGGGACGTTACACAAGATGGGCTCCTGTAGGACGTTACACAAGATGGGCTCCTGTAGGACGTTACACAAGATGGGCTCCTGTAGGACGTTACACAAGATGGGCTCCTGTAGGGGACGTTACACAAGATGGGCTCCTGCAGGGGACGTGACACAAGATGGGCTCCTGTAGGGGACGTGACACAAGATGGGCTCCTGTAGGACGTTACACTAGATGGGCTCCTGTAGGACGTTACACAAGATGGGCTTCTGTATGGGACGTTACACAAGACGGGCTTCTGTAGGGGACGTGACACAAGATGGGCTCCTGTAGGGGACGTGACACAAGATGGGCTTCTGTAGGGGACGTGACACAAGATGGGCTCCTGTAGGGGACGTGACACAAGACGGGCTCCTGTAGGGGACGTTACACAAGATGGGCTCCTGTAGGGGACGTGACACAAGATGGGCTCCTGTAGGGGACGTGACACAAGATGGGCTCCTGTAGGGGACGTGACACAAGATGGGCTCCTGTAGGGGACGTGACACAAGATGGGCTCCTGTAGGGGACGTGACACAAGAGAGCTCCTGTAGGGGACGTGACACAAGATGGGCTCCTGTAGGGGACGTGACACAAGATGGGCTCCTGTAGGGTACGTTACACAAGATGGGCTCCTGTAGGGGACGTTACACAAGATGGGCTCCTGTAGGGGACGTTACACAAGATGGGCTCCTGTAGGGGACGTGACACAAGATGGGCTCCTGTAGGGGGACGTTACACAAGATGGGCTCCTGTAGGACGTTACACAAGATGGGCTCCTGTAGGGGACGTTACACAAGATGGGCTCCTGTAGGGGACGTTACACAAGACGGGCTCCTGTAGGGGACGTTACACAAGATGGGCTCCTGTAGGGGACGTGACACAAGATGGGCTCCTATAGGGGGACGTTACACAAGATGGGCTCCTGTAGGACGTTACACAAGATGGGCTCCTGTAGGGGACGTTACACAAGATGGGCTCCTGTAGGGGACGTTACACAAGACGGGCTCCTGTAGGGGACGTTACACAAGATGGGCTCCTGTAGGGGGACGTTACACAAGATGGGCTCCTGTAGGACGTTACACAAGATGGGCTCCTGTAGGACGTTACACAAGATGGGCTCCTGTAGGGGACGTTACACAAGATGGGCTCCTGCAGGGGACGTGACACAAGATGGGCTCCTGTAGGGGACGTGACACAAGATGGGCTCCTGTAGGACGTTACACTAGATGGGCTCCTGTAGGACGTTACACAAGATGGGCTTCTGTAGGGGACGTTACACAAGACGGGCTTCTGTAGGGGACGTGACACAAGATGGGCTCCTGTAGGGGACGTGACACAAGATGGGCTTCTGTATGGGACGTGACACAAGATGGGCTCCTGTAGGGGACGTGACACAAGACGGGCTCCTGTAGGGGACGTTACACAAGACGGGCTTCTGTAGGGGACGTTACACAAGACGGGCTCCTGTAGGGGACGTGACACAAGATGGGCTCCTGTAGGACGTTACACTGCAAAAATGCTTTTCTTACTCAGTATTTTTGTCTAATTTCCAGTCCAAATATCTAAAAATTCTTAAGCATGTTAAAATCTTTCACTTGTCCGGAAAAAATGTTTTTTTTTTTTTTTTTATCTTTGTGTGTGTGTGTTGTAAATAAAATTTATTCTGAAATTCTTGTGAGTGGGAATGGACTGAATGCCAATGGAGGGTTATCTGAAGCCTTTCTCAGCTTTACACTAAAATATCTTCATTTGTGTTCTGTAGAGGGTTAAGGGTTAGTTCACCCAAAAATGAGATGTCTGTCATTAACTCCTCTCCCTAATGTCGCTCCACACCCGTAAGACCTCCGTTATAGCCTGACAAGCCGGAGCCACATCCAGATGTTTGGTCTGGAATCTCTCCATTGACGGCTCAATCTGAGGGGCGGATAAACGGCTGTCTGTCAAACTCCCTCTGCACGCGATAGGATGGCGCTACACCAACCAGAGCAACGAAGGTGAAGCAGAGCTGACAGATTAAACTCTCGCCGTATCCGGTCGGCTAAACTCGAACACATCTTCCCTTCTTCAGAATGACTTCAGTGCCGCTCTTTGTTCTTTTCTCAGAGAAAAGCTGAACTCCAGTCTTCCAGAGTCGCGGCTAAAGCTGATTCGACAGACCGCCGTTCGCCAGTTTCTGTGTTTACTAGAAGCGCAAACACAACTCGGCCGTCATCATTATGGCCCCGCCCACCGACTCTACACACGATGTGATTGGCCCGTCCAGAGTTTGGGGAATAGAGCTCAGAAGGGTATTGAGAGTTGCTAGACGACACTTGCGGGCAGATTAAATTTGCTGCCGCTAGGTGGCGTCTAGATTTCTAGGCTATCTCCGTTCATCTTCACACAGTTTCACACACATCAATCGATCAATGATTCGGATCGCGTCAAACGGCCAATCTGGTGAAATCACGTGACATCGGCGATCCGAATCATTGATCGATTCACTGTTTCATGAACCGTTTGCATCTTTTTGGAGGAACCCGGAAGAGAAGCCAATGCTGAATAAAGTCGTAGTTTTTGTTATTTTTGGACCCAAATGTATTTTGGATGCTTCAAGAGACTCTAATTAACCCACTGATGTCTCATATGGACTACTGTGATGATGTTTTTATTCCCTTTCTGGACATGGACAGTATAGTGTGCATACACTTGCATACGCTCTCAGACTAAATATAAAATATCTTAAACTGTGTGTGAAGATGAGCGGAGGTCTTACGGGTGTGGAGCGACATTAGGGGGAGGAGTTAATGACAGACATTTCATTTTTGGCGTTCATTTTTCATTCTGAGTGCCTCTAATGAGCTCTAATGCCCACAGATGCGCGGTATCTTCAGGTGACGTCCTGCAGCAGGAAGAAGGCCATCGCGGAGCTCAAATCTGAGCCGGACGCCTGGACTCTATCGGTGAGAAACCTCAGACTCCTGCTCATCTAATGCTGTACGAGCTGAACTAAGAGCTTGTGTGTTTTTTTTGGACTTCAGAAAAGCGAGGAGATGAAGAACAAAGGAAACGAGCAGTTCCAGAAGAAGAAATATGACCTGGCTTTAAAGTGGTACACCAAAGCCATTAAATACCAGTGAGTGCCGAGTTCGTCCTGTTCTGTCTGAGCTGCTGTTCGGTGTAATGGCCGCTCATCCGTCTCTCCTGTGTTTCAGCCCCAATAACCACATCCTGTACGGGAACCGAGCGCTCTGTCTGATCCGCTCAGAGAAATACCTGTGAGTCATCCTTCACACGGAGAAAAATGCCCTTCTTACTTAGCATTTCTTGTCTTTTCTAGTCAAAATACCTTTTTTTACATTGACACATTTACTAGACAAGTACAAATTATGGATAAAAATATTTTTGCTTAAAATAAGATAAATAATCTGCCAATGGGGTGAGAAAAATAATCTTGTTTTCTGTTTGAATTAAGATTATTTTTCTCACCCCATTGGCAGATTATTCATCTTATTTTAAGCAGAAACTCTCTTCATTTTGAGTTATTTTTCCCAAAACAAGACAATTACTTTTGCTTGTCTAGTAAATACTTCTTGTTTTAAGAATTTTTAGATATTTGGACTAAAAACAAGACAAAAATACTGAGTAAGTAAGGGCATTTTTTGCAGTGAGTTATTCTGATGATTGAAGTACATGTGTGTGGTGATTGTGTGTGTGATGATTTTGTGTGTGTGTGTGTGTGATGGTGATTTGTGTGTGTTGTTTTCAGGAAAGCGCTCGGCGATGGAAAGAGAGCCATTGTGCTTCAGCCGGACTGGGCGAAGGTAAAGCGGATCTTCTTCATCTGAAGCTCCTCAGCTCTCTCTCCTCTTCCTCCTCCTCCTCCTCCTCTTCATCAGTTGATCTGTAGCTCCTCAGCTTCTGCTCTGTGTTGTAGGGCCATTACCGGTTCTGTGACGCGCTCTTCTTCTTGGGTCAGCACCAGAAGGCTGTGTTGGCCAACCGCTGGGCTCTGGAGGCCTGTGCTGCGGACCCTGAGGGACACAAGGACCTGCTGCAGCAGTGCGAGCGCTTCCAGATGGAGCTGCAGGAGAGCAGAGGTGTGTGTGTGTGTGTTAGGGCTGGGATGGTATGGATTTTTTCTTAGCGCGGTTGAAAAGCAAGAAATTCCAGTGGTACATAATCTGAAAAAAAAATCCAGAAATCACAATGTATGATTTTTTAAAACTATTTATTTGTCTGATGCAGCTGCAAATATGTATTTGACCACCTGTCTATCAGCTAGAATTCTGACCCTCAGATACCTGATAGTCTGCCTTTAAAATGTCCACCTCCACTCCATTTATTTTCCTACATTAGATGCTCCTGTTTGAGGTCGTCAGCTGATAAAGACACCTGTCCACCCCCTACAATCAGCAAGAGTCCAACTACTAACATGGCCAAGACCACAGAGCTGTCCAAAGACACGAGAGACACACTCACACACCTCCACAAGGCTGGAGAGGGCTCCGGGGAAATGGCCAAGCAGCTCGGTGAAAAAAGGTCCACTGCTGGAGCAATCATTAGAAAATGGAAGAAGCTAAACATGACTGTCAGTCTCCCTCGGACTGGGGCTCCATGCCAGATCTCACCTTGTGGGTCTCAATGATCCTAAGGAGAGAAATCAGCCCAAACTACACAGAGGAGCTGGCCAATGACCTGAGAAGAGCTGGGACCACCGTTTCCAAGGTTACTGTTGGTAATACACTAAGACGTCATGGTTTGAAATCATGCATGGCACAGAAGGTTCCCCTTAAACCAGCACATGTCCAGGCCCGTCTGAAGTTTGCCAATGACCATTTGGATGATCCAGAGCAGTCATGGGAGAAAGTCATGTGGTCAGATGAGACCAAAATATAACTTTTTGGTCATAATTCCACTAAACGTGTTTGGAGGAAGAAGAATGATGAGTACCATCCCAAGAACACCATCCCTACTGTGAGGCATGGGGGTGGCAGCATCATGCTGTGGGGGTGTTTTTCTGCACATGGGACAGGGAGACTGCACTGTATTGAGGAGAGGATGACCGGGGCCATGTGTTGCGAGATTTTGGGGAACAACCTCCTTCCCTCAGTTAGAGCATTGAAGATGGGTCGGGGCTGGGTCTTCCAACATGACAATGCCCCGAAGCACAGCCAGGATAACCAAGGAGTGGCTCTGTCAGAAGCATATCAAGGTTCTGGCGTGGCCTAGCCCGTCTCCAGACCTAAACCCAATAGAGGATCTTTGGAGGAGCTCAAACTCTGTGTTTCTCAGCGACAGGCCAGAAACCTGACGGCTCTAGAGGAGATCTGTGTGGAGGAGTGGGCCAGAAACCTGACGGATCTAGAGGAGATCTGTGTGGAGGAGTGGGCCAGAAACCTGACGGATCTAGAGGAGATCTGTGTGGAGGAGTGGGCCAGAATCCTGACGGCTCTAGAGAAGATCTGTGTGGAGGAGTGGGCCAGAAACCTGACGGATCTAGAGAAGATCTGTGTGGAGGAGTGGGCCAGAAACCTGACGGATCTAGAGAAGATCTGTGTGGAGGAGTGGGCCAGAATCCTGACGGATCTAGAGAAGATCTGTGTGGAGGAGTGGGCCAGAAACCTGACGGATCTAGAGAAGATCTGTGTGGAGGAGTGGGCCAGAAACCTGACGGATCTAGAGGAGATCTGTGTGGAGGAGTGGGCCAGAAACCTGACGGATCTAGAGGAGATCTGTGTGGAGGAGTGGGCCAGAAACCTGACGGATCTAGAGAAGATCTGTGTGGAGGAGTGGGCCAGAAACCTGACGGATCTAGAGAAGATCTGTGTGGAGGAGTGGGCCAGAATCCTGACGGATCTAGAGAAGATCTGTGTGGAGGAGTGGGCCAGAAACCTGACGGATCTAGAGAAGATCTGTGTGGAGGAGTGGGCCAGAAACCTGACGGATCTAGAGAAGATCTGTGTGGAGGAGTGGGCCAGAAACCTGACGGATCTAGAGGAGATCTGTGTGGAGGAGTGGGCCAGAAACCTGACGGATCTAGAGAAGATCTGTGTGGAGGAGTGGGCCAGAATCCTGACGGATCTAGAGGAGATCTGTGTGGAGGAGTGGGCCAGAAACCTGACGGATCTAGAGGAGATCTGTGTGGAGGAGTGGGCCAGAAACCTGACGGATCTAGAGGAGATCTGTGTGGAGGAGTGGGCCAGAAACCTGACGGCTCTAGAGAAGATCTGTGTGGAGGAGTGGGCCAGAAACCTGACGGATCTAGAGGAGATCTGTGTGGAGGAGTGGGCCAGAAACCTGACGGATCTAGAGGAGATCTGTGTGGAGGAGTGGGCCAGAAACCTGACGGATCTAGAGGAGATCTGTGTGGAGGAGTGGGCCAGAAACCTGACGGCTCTAGAGAAGATCTGTGTGGAGGAGTGGGCCAGAAACCTGACGGATCTAGAGGAGATCTGTGTGGAGGAGTGGGCCAGAAACCTGACGGATCTAGAGGAGATCTGTGTGGAGGAGTGGGCCAGAAACCTGACGGATCTAGAGAAGATCTGTGTGGAGGAGTGGGCCAGAAACCTGACGGATCTAGAGGAGATCTGTGTGGAGGAGTGGGCCAGAATCCTGACGGATCTAGAGGAGATCTGTGTGGAGGAGTGGGCCAGAAACCTGACGGATCTAGAGGAGATCTGTGTGGAGGAGTGGGCCAGAAACCTGACGGATCTAGAGGAGATCTGTGTGGAGGAGTGGGCCAGAAACCTGACGGATCTAGAGGAGATCTGTGTGGAGGAGTGGGCCAGAAACCTGACGGATCTAGAGGAGATCTGTGTGGAGGAGTGGGCCAGAATCCCTCCTGCAGAGCAAACCTGCTGAAGAACTACAGCAAACGCTTGACCTCAAACAAAGGCTACTGGACCAAATATTAACATTGATTTTCTCAGGTGTTCAAATACTTATTAGCAGCTGCATCACACAAATAAATAGTTAAAAATCATACATTGTGATTTCTGGATTTATTTTTTTAGATTATGTCTGTCACAGTGGACATGCGCCTACGATGGCAATTTCAGACCCTGCTGTGTATTTAGAATATCAGTTTGAAGGAATGAATTTGCTTGTCAAGTAATGTCTGTCACTTCCTTTGTGTTTGTTGATCTTGAATTGAATGAAACTGCAGAAACGCTGTTGTTTTGTTTCGTCACACAGACATGAAGACCAAGAAGCCGGAAACCAAAAGGATTTCTTCTAAAACCAGGTGTGTGTGTGTGTGTCACTGCTGTTGCTGTTGATGCATTAGAGCTTGTGTGTGTGTGTTGCTGCTGTTGTTGATGCATTAGAGCTTGTGTGTGTGTGTTGCTGCTGTTGTTGATGCATTAGAGCTTGTGTGTGTGTGTTGCTGCTGTTGTTGATGCATTAGAGCTTGTGTGTGTGTGTTGCTGCTGTTGTTGATGCATTAGAGCTTGCTTGTGTGTGTGTGTGTGTGTGTGTGCTGCTTTTGTTGATGGTTCATTAGAGTGTGTGTTTGTAACTCAGAGTTGCCGCTGATTCCTCGGGTCCGCACCTGAAGTCCCGTCAGCCTGAAGCGGCGTCTCATTCCTCTCGACTGGACACTTCGGTGAGGGCTGACCCCTGACCTCTCACTACAGCTGACCGATGTATAATCTGCACTGCTGGTGTTAAGTGTGTGTGTGTGTGTGTGTGTGTGTGTGTGTGTGTGTGTGTGGACCTGCCTCCTGCTTCCTTAGTTCTCTCTCGGTCTAATAAACCATTACTCAGAGCTGACACACAAAGGAAATATCTTAGTGTTTGCTCTTCTATTGGTAAAAAGAGACTTCTGCTCCTTAATCTGATCACACACACACACACACACACACACACACACAGCTGAATTTATCATCATTACTCCAGTCTTCAGTGTCACATGATCCTTTACTAATCGCTCTCATATGAGGATCTGAAGATCAACACCAGTCATAATCCCACAGGTATATCTGTGGCAAAACCAACAATACACTATAAAGGGTCAAAATTATCCATTTTTCTTTCATGCCAGAAATCATTAGGATATTAAGATCATGTTCCATGAGGATATTGTGTAAATGTATCATAAATGTATTATTAGTAGTAATATGCAATGCTATGGACTTGCTTTTGGACAACTTTAAAGGAGATTTCCTCAATATTTAGATGTTTTGCACCCTCAGATTCAAGATTTACAAATATTGTCCTAACAAACCCCACATTAATGATGATTTATTCAACTTTCAGATGAAAATCTCTATTTAAATCTGACGCTAAGACTTGTTTTGGGGTCCAGGGTAACACACAACCCATAAATAAATGAAGGCTTGGTGAGCAGAAGACTGACGGAGTAAATCTGGCTAAAAATGACTCAAATGTAGCACAAATTGCATTAATGCGTGTGTGTTGACTCTTGTAATGAAAGTGTGTGAGCTCATGAGACTAATCGTGTGTTGTTCTCTCACACAGTCTGCGAACCGGAGGAACCTGGACGGAGCCGCAGGTGAGCCGGAGCACGCTCCTCACACACTTCAGCTCCTCAACCAGCCCTGGAAATAACCACTGCTTATTTTCTCGATTAACCAATAATAATAACTGCACTTTTATCTAATGATATTGTAAATCTCAAAAGCTCATGTTTGTGCAGTGTAGGGGGATTTATGTGACGTATGCTCTAGGGATGCTCAATATGATCAGCACGACATCTGAGTCTTCCGATAAACTTAAAGGGTTAGTTCACCCACACATGAGATGTCTGTCATTAACTCCTCTCCCTAATGTCGCTCCACACCCGTAAGACCTCCGTTCATCTTCACACACAGTTTAAGATATTTTATATTTAGAGACCCAAATGTATTTTGGATGCTTCAAGAGACTCTAATTAACCCACTGATGTCTCATATGGACTACTGTGATGATGTTTTTATTCCCTTTCTGGACATGGACAGTATAGTGTGCATACACTTGCATACGCTCTCGGACTTAATATAAAATATCTTAAACTGTGTGTGAAGATGAGCGGAGGTCTTACGGGTGTGGAGCGACATTAGGGAGAGGAGTTAATGACAGACATTTCATTTATGGCTGAACTAACCCTTTAAAATATAAAAAATTAGCCCAAAAAGAGCTTAAATGATACTCGCTGCTCTTGAATGACTTAACTTTTGTAAGTTAACCCTAACCCTTAAAGGGATAGTTCAGCCAGTAATGAGCCTGTGATGTTGATCTGCTGACCCCCAGAGCATCGACATGTAGGTGTGTTTGTATCTTCAGGAGAACACAGATGAGGATATTAAAGCTCCACTGTGTGATATTATCATAGCTATCAAAATCCAGTGTTCTGTATTTTCCGTACGTGAGTATTTGTTGTAGCTGGCTATAAAAAAAAAACAACAAAAAAAAAAAAAGTTGTGTACTGTGCTAATTAATTGAGATTTCTTACAGCTCTTACAGGTTGTTGGCCTTGTTTGTTTCGTTGCTTCTATTGCTCTACCCTTTTTTGTAAGTCGCTTTAGATAAAAGCGTCTGCTAAATGATTAAAAGAAAAATGTAAAATATTCCCCATCTAGCGGTGTAAAGGTTTATGACCATCCAGTGAATATTAGCTTCTGTTCTGATTTCGTTTTAACTCCTACGGTGGCCGAAAAGCAGGCAACGTCGGTGTCCTTTTAAAATCTCTTTCGCTTCCGTGGCGACTGATAAATATCCTCGAGAATAAGAGTGATCCTCCATCAGCAATGGACTTTCAAAAGGCTTCCAGGCTGGCATTCAGCAGGCAATCCCCCTTCACATTCGACACCGCGCCATCGAGTGCTAAAGGGCTAGTTCACCCAAAAAGGACAGTTATTTCATTAATTACTCCGCCTCATGCTGTTATATTAGTACTATATATATTCAGTGGCATAAAATAGTCTTATAATGACAATAATATCGTTTATCGCAGTTATTTCTGGGACGATATACTGCAGAAAAAGTAGTTATTGTGCCTGGTGTCGTGGCAAAAATATATGAACTCCGTTGCATTTCTGAATAAGAGACAAACCTTAGCCAATCGTGTCTTTATAAAGATTTAATCCTTGCAAGAATCAATCCGCAGTGACCCAGATAATGCCTGCATCGAGTGTGAACTGAGGAAACGGGCCCAAGCTTTTATACCCCTCAGTGTCTCAGTAGTGTTTTTCCGTACCGAGGAAGGTGAAACATGTCTCCCCCCCAACCCTTTTGCCATGGGACACAATGGTCCCTGTACCTACAGGGGGAAAGTGAGAAACACACACACATACATGGCCCCCCTTCTGTCTTAGAACTCATTTAAATGAAAAGCAACAAACAATGGTCTTAGATGGTCTTAGGCCGTCTCCTCTGATGAGGGAAAACTGTCAAACTAGGGTTCCCGCCGCTACCCCCTGGGTTTCAAAAGACACTGTCTTAGGCTGTTTTATTATGCCAGAAACAGATGTTGACTTCTTGTGTGAACTCAAACATAAATTATTAAAATTTCTTCAACACCGGTCTATAGATGCCATTCTTATGATGTAATGAGTTCATAATATAAAGTAGAGTTTACTAGGAGTGTAGCGACGCCGTATGAGTACCGAAGCGTTTCACAGGGTTCCTGCAGTGCATTATGGGCCGCTGGCATACAGAATGACGCTTGGATACGGTGTGTAATTGAATGAATGTGGTTTTTCACGAGGGCATGTTGTGTCACACACACGCTCTAGAGGAAGTGAGCGTCAGGCTGTTTCCTGTGTGTGTGTGTGTGTGTGTGTGTGTTTCTAGGCGCCCACAGGTGTTTGCCACCAGCAGTCCGTCTGGTTCTGCCGGTTGTTTCCAACCGCAGTGATTCTCGGTTGAAGATGTGGCGCATTAATCCCAAACTTGTCTTGTTTTCAGGGAACTGCGGAGCTCGAGCCCGTCCTGAAGAGCGAGAGAGACTCAGAGACACGCAGAGGTGAGGAGCCGCTCCAGAAGGCCTGGGGTCGCACCGCAGACAGCCTCTACTCAGGGTTAGGGTCGCGGTTCCAGCCCAAACATCGACAAATACTTAAATCAAGAAGTATTTACTAGACAAGCAAAAGTAATTGTCTTGTTTTGGGGAAAATAACTCAAAATGAAGAGAGTTTTTGCTTAAAATAATCTTGTTTTCTGTTTGAATTAAGATTATTTTTCTCACCCCATTGGCAGATTATTCATCTTATTTTAAGCAGAAACTCTCTTCATTTCAGTTATTTTTCTCCAAAACAATAATAATTTGTAGTAAATGTTTCGTAATGTAGGCTGCTTTAGATGTTTGGTCTGGAAGCGAGAGTGCAGGCAGCCGTGTTTGAATGACGCTGATCTTTATTTGGAGAGGATGAAGGAGTGTGTCTGACGTGGTTCTGTCTTCAGAGCCTCTAGTGCCGCTGCAGTAGAGCTAGGCTAACATCAGTGACGGCCGTTCAGTGCGGCTCATGCTAACGTCTCCGGCGCTTGTGTTAGCTAGCATGAACGACGCCTCATCTAAAGCGGTGCATTCACTGCCCATTTAAAATAAATCAGTAAATATTAACAACAAACTTTAATTTCTGTAGAAGTGTTCGGTGTTAGTTTGCGGTAACTAATGCAACTTTAACGTGAATGTCTAAACATTTCTCAGCCAGTTTAGTTGAAGTGCTGAAAGTGTTTGACCTCTGACCTTGAGCAGAACGAGCGTTTTCATTGGTTTGTTCTCGCAGTGACACGAGTCCACGGAAGCCTAAGAGAGCCGCGGAGAAGCCGGCGGTGCGGAGCAAACACACGGAGCGAGCCAACAGTCCAGCGGTGAGTGTGTGTGTGTGTGTGTGCGTGTGTGTGAGAGGGAGAGTGTGTGTGTTAACTCTGCTGTGTGTGAGCAGGAGGCTGTGTGTGTGTGTGTGTTAACTCTGCTGTGTGTGTGCAGGAGGCTGTGCGTGTGTGTGTTAACTCTGCTGTGTGTGTGTGTGTGTGTGTTAACTCTGCTGTGTGTGTGTGTGTGTGTGTGTTAACTCTGCTGTGTGTGTGCAGGAGGCTGTGCGTGTGTGTGTTAACTCTGCTGTGTGTGTGTGTGTGTGTTTTAACTCTGCTGTGTGTGTGTGTGTGTGTGTGTTAACTCTGCTGTGTGTGTGCAGGAGGCTGTGCGTGTGTGTGTTAACTCTGCTGTGTGTGTGTGTGTGTGTGTGTTTTAACTCTGCTGTGTGTGTGTGTGTGTGTGTGTGTGTTAACTCTGCTGTGTGTGTGCAGGAGGCTGTGTGTGAGCTGGACCCCAGAGAGCTCTTCTGTGCTGCTGTCTAGGAGGCTGTGTGTGTGTGTGTGTGTGTGTTTTAACTCTGCTGTGTGTGTGTGTGTGTGTGTGTGTTAACTCTGCTGTGTGTGTGCAGGAGGCGGTGTGTGAGCTGGACCCCAGAGAGCTCTTCTGTGCTGCTGTCCAGGAGGCTCACGTGGCTCTGAGTGACCAGCGCTGCAGAAACGCTCTACAGTCGTTCTCTCTGGCCCTGAGGATCCTGGAGTCCAGCGGCCCCGCGGTGAGACACACACACACACACACACACACACACACACACACACACACACACACACACACACTCACTCTCACACACACACACACACACACTCACTCTCACACTCTCTCTCTCACACACTCACACACTCACTCACACTCACTCACTCACTCACTCACTCACTCACTCACTCACTCACTCACTCACTCTCTCTCACACACACACGCACTCTCACACACACACTCACTCTCACAGATGCACTCCCACTCACTCATTCACACACTCACACTCACACTCACTCACTCACTCACTCACTCACTCACTCACTCACTCACTCACTCACTCACTCACTCACTCACTCACTCACTCACTCACTCACTCACTCTCTCTCACACACACACGCACTCTCACACACACACTCACTCTCACACATGCACTCACTCTCACACACGCACTCCCACTCACTCACTCACACACACGCTCGCTCGCTCACTCACTCAATCACTCACTCTCTCACACACTCACACACACACGCACTCACACACACACTCACTCTCACACACGCACTCCCACTCACTCACTCACTCACGCTCGCTCGCTCGCTCACTCACTCAATCACTCACTCTCTCACACACTCACTCACACACGCACTCACACACACACACTCACTCTCACACACGCACTCCCACTCACTCACACGCTCGCTCGCTCACTCAATCACTCACTCTCTCACACACTCACACACGCACTCTCACACACTCACTCTCACACACTCACACGCTCGCTCGCTCGCTCACTCACTCACTCACTCACTCACTCTCTCACACTCACTCTCTCTCTGGTAGTCTCACATGCACACACACTCAATCGTGTGAGAAGAGTGTCATTCTGAGCACACTTTGACTCGGGCGTTTCGGAGCAGATGAAGAATCGCCTCAGTTCATACATTTGAGGAATTTTTGCACATCCAAAAAATGTAATGCAATATATAATATGGAAACGCTGGTGATGCGGAGCAGCTCATCTGGACACAGAGGCTGAAGCACAGCGAGAGGCATGTCCATCCGCTGATGTTCACGTGTGTGTGTGTGTGTGTGTGTGTTCCTGACAGGCCCTGGGTTTGACGGAGCTGGATAAATCTGTGCTGGTGTATGGATACGCCTCCGCCCTGCTGGAGATCGGACAGCCAGAGGTAATGCAACACACACACACACACACACACACACACACACATTTGTTTTCGTGAAATGTGGGGACATTCAATAGGCGTAGTGATTTTTATACTGTACAAACCATATTTTCTATCCCCTTACACTGCCCCTAAATAGGGATGCGCGGTATACCGGTACTGGAAAAATACCGGTATATATTTTATTTAAAACGGTACGATATCATGATTTGGCACATTTCGGTATTTGCTGCTTTTCCGAAGTTCACCGCTAGATGGCAGCGCTCTACCCAAACTGAGCCGAAACAACCCGCAAATGTGACAACAACATAGACGGACAAAATGGATAAAGCAGTTGAAACTCACTCAAGATGCCCAAAACGAATGAATAAAGAGAGGAGTAGAAGTGACATTTGTAATGACTTTGCTTATAAAACTGATGAAGAACATCAAACCTAGCCAAGAAGCATCGTCACTATCCTGACTTTAAGACTTCTGAAGAGATTGACAGGTCAGTGAATCATTCAAACCATCTAATTTAGACATTTATTTTCTTTTAACACTGATCAACGCACACACACAGCCTAACATAAGATCAAATATCACAATCTCCAGCGTTCGTTTCAACCAATGACATTTAGATCTCATTATATTTGCACGCGTACTACTTGCACTGTTTACATCCGCGTTAGACACCGCCGACTGTGTTTATGTGAATACTCACTAAAGACGGACATTTGTACATAATTCTGTATATTTGACTGTTTAAGGAAACTTAGTGTGTAATGTGCGAGCGTGACTATACAGGCGTGTGTGTGTGTGTGTGTGTGTGTGTGTCGTATGAGCTCATATCTCCTGTAACTGTTATTACGAAATGCTATAAAATCTCTTGCGTGTTCAAATGATTTCCGTTATCCATCCCGAGACGAGCGTGAAATGTTGAATCGGATTATGCAGATTGCTTTAGTGTAGTGCGATGTCTTTTGAAACCAGAAGCAATTTGCTAATTTTGAGAGATTTTTGCTGACATTATTTCTCACAAGAAAGTTTTCAAATGACTGATTTGATGTGATAAGCTTTGCTGATTAATTAATTTTGCTGATTAATTAACATTTGTGGTAATTTCCCACTTTATAAACTTTATAAACGTGCAATATACCCGCGCTAATATCAGACTTGTGGTATCGATTTAATATCGGTACTTCGGTATTAGATTGTGGTACCGTACCGAAGCCAAAATTGTGGTATCGAGCCATCCCTACCCCTAAACCTACCCATCACACACACTGCCCCTAAACCTACCCATCACACACACTGCCCCTAAACCTACCCATCACACACACTGCCCCTAAACCTACCCATCACACACACTGCCCCTAAACCTACCCATCACACACACTGCCCCTAAACCTACCCATCACACACACTGCCCCTAAACCTACCCATCACACACACACACTGCCCCTAAACCTACCCATCACACACACACACTGCCCCTAAACCTACCCATCACACACACACACTGCCCCTAAACCTACCCATCACACACACACACTGCCCCTAAACCTACCCATCACACACACTGCCCCTAAACCTACCTATCACACACACTGCCCCTAAACCTACCCATCACACACACTGCCCCTAAACCTACCCATCACACACACTGCCCCTAAACCTACCCATCACACACACTGCCCCTAAACCTACCCATCACACACACTGCCCCTAAACCTACCCATCACACACACTGCCCCTAAACCTACCCATCACACACACTGCCCCTAAACCTACCCATCACACACACTGCCCCTAAACCTACCCATCACACACACACACTGCCCCTAAACCTACCCATCACACACACACACAGCCCCTAAACCTACCCATCACACACACACACAGCCCCTAAACCTACCCATCACACACACTGCCCCTAAACCTACCCATCACACACACTGCCCCTAAACCTACCCATCACACACACTGCCCCTAAACCTACCCATCACACACACACACAGCCCCTAAACCTACCCATCACACACACACACAGCCCCTAAACCTACCCATCACACACACACACAGCCCCTAAACCTACCCATCACACACACAGCCCCTAAACCTACCCATCACACACACTGCCCCTAAACCTACCCATCACACACACTGCCCCTAAACCTACCCATCACACACACACACAGCCCCTAAACCTACCCATCACACACACACACAGCCCCTAAACCTACCCATCACACACACACACACAGCCCCTAAACCTACCCATCACACACACTGCCCCTAAACCTACCCATCACACACACTGCCCCTAAACCTACCCATCACACACACACACAGCCCCTAAACCTACCCATCACACACACACACAGCCCCTAAACCTACCCATCACACACACACACAGCCCCTAAACCTACCCATCACACACACTGCCCCTAAACCTACCCATCACACACACACACAGCCCCTAAACCTACCCATCACACACACACACAGCCCCTAAACCTACCCATCACACACACACACAGCCCCTAAACCTACCCATCACACACACACACTGCCCCTAAACCTACCCATCACACACACTGCCCCTAAACCTACCCATCACACACACTGCCCCTAAACCTACCCATCACACACACACACAGCCCCTAAACCTACCCATCACACACACACACAGCCCCTAAACCTACCCATCACACACACTGCCCCTAAACCTACCCATCACACACACTGCCCCTAAACCTACCCATCACACACACACACACACACACACACACACACAGCCCCTAAACCTACCCATCACAGGAAACATTCTGCATTTTTACTTTCTCATAAAAACTCCTCCTGTGTGATTTATAAGCCTTTTGTAAAGTGGGGCCATGGGTAATGTCCTCATATTTCACCCTCTCCTGTAATACCTGTGTCATACCCATGGCATTATACACATTTGGGTCCTCATATTTCATATATATGTGTGTGTGTGTGTGTGTGTGTGTGTAGGAACTGGCTGAAGCTCAGAGGAAGTTCACCACATTAGAGTCGTCAGACAGGAAGTTCCAGTCCCTGGTGCATTATGGGATGGGGCGACTTTATCTGAAGGAGAACAGGTGAGTGTTGATGTGAGCGCTGCCGTGCTCCGCCCTGATTGGAGCTCGTGCTCCGCCCTGATTGGAGCTCGTGCTCCGCCCTGATTGGAGCTCGTGCTCCGCCCTGATTGGAGCTCGTGCTCCGCCCTGATTGGAGCTCGTGCTCCGCCCTGATTGGAGCTCGTGCTCCGCCCTGATTGGAGCTCGTGCTCCGCCCTGATTGGTCCTCATGTTGTGTGTTGCAGGTTTGCTAAAGCTCTGGAGCGTTTCTCTAACGCGCAGCTGATGATTCAGAGACACATCACACCTGGAAAACTCACCTGGCCGACCACTAAAGCTATAGTGGAGGAGACGCAGACGGCCCGCTTAAAGGTGTGTGTGTGTGTGTGTGTGTGTGTGTGTGTTACAGCCGTCCATCAGGGTACTCAGTATCTGATTTAGTAGGATTGATTTTAATTGAATGTCACTTTAAGCCGATATTGATCCTTTAATCCCAGGGTCGATGTTTCAGTCACTAATGATTATTAGTAGCTCCTGCTGATCAATAATCTGAGACGTCTGATATGACACACACACTCCGCTGTCAGATGCTGTCAGTTTCAGCTGATCTGAGATTAGGGATGGCTTCGGTACCGTACCACAATCTAATACCCAAGTACCGAATCGATAGCTCACGGCCTGATATTAGCGTGGGTATATTGAGCAAGAACGAATAAAATCCGTCATGTAAAATTTGACGTGATGGAGTATAATGTGTTAAGAGCTCGCTTAAGTACTGGGGCTAAACCATTCAGTGCATTGAGTAATAAGCAGGATTTTAAAATGTCTGCGATGTTTAATAGGGAGCCAGTGCAGTGTTGACAGAACTGGACTAATATGATCATACTTCCTGGTTCTAGTAAGAACTCGAGCTGCTGCGGTTTGGACCAGCTGGAGTTTGTTTATTAAGCGAGCAGGGCAACCACCCAGTAGAGCATTACAATAATCTATCTATCTATCTATCTATCTATCTATCTATCTATCTATCTATCTATCTATCTATCTATCTATCTATCTATCTATCTATCTATCTATCTATCTATCTATCTATCTATCTATCTATCTATCTATCTATCTATCTATCTATCTATCTATCTATCTATCTATCTATCTATCTATCTATCTATCTATCTATCTATCTATCATGGACCAGCTGGAGTTTGTTTATTAAGCGAGCAGGGCAACCACCCAGTAGAGCATTACAATAATCTAGGCTTGAGCTCATGAACGCATCGACTAACTGTTCAGCATTCGGCACTGAGAGCATGTGCCGTAATTTAGATATATTTTTAAGATGATAGAAATGAGGCTTTCAAATGAAAGGTTGGTATCAAAGAGCACACCCAGGTTCCTCACTGACAACGAGGGCTTGACAGAGCAGTCATTGAGTGTTAGACAGTATTCTCGGTTACTACTTGTGGAGCTTTTCTGTCCAATAATTAAAGTTTTATCTGAATTAAGTTGCAGGAGATTACTCTTCATCCAGTGTGTTATATCAGCTCTGCGTTCCGTTAATCTTGTGAATTGTTAGGTTTCGTCAGGGTGTGAGGAAATCTAGAGCTGAGTATCGTCAGCATAGTGATCTATTAAAGTATTGATTATGGTTTCATCAAAATGAGAATTGTTTGATATCGCTGCATTAATATTGCCAGGCGTAGTGTTGATGACCTGTAAGCGCGTGTGTGTGTGTGTGTGTTGGTGCTGATCTGAGCTCTCTCCGTCCTGAAGGAACATCTGGAGCGGTTTGTGGAGGTGTGTAAGTTTCCTCCTAAACCGGACGCAGTGTGTCGGCATCAGCACTGCCTCTCACACACCATCCACATCTACTTCAGCGACCCAGAGTTTAAGGTGAGTGTGTGTGTGTGTGTGTGTGTGTGTGTGTGTGTGTGTGTGAGATGAGTGAGCTGAGTCTGACTGTGAGTGTGTGAGAGATGAGTGAGCTGAGTCTGACTGTGAGTGTGTGTGTGTGAGAGATGAGTGTGACTGTGAGTCTGACTGTGAGTGTGTGTGTGTGTGTGTGTGTGTGTGAGAGATGAGTGAGCTGAGTCTGACTGTGAGTGTGTGTGAGAGAGAGAGGAGTGAGCTGAGTCTGACTGTGAGTGTGTGTGTGTGTGTGTGAGAGATGAGTGAGCTGAGTCTGACTGTGAGTGTGTGTGTGTGAGAGAGATGAGTGAGCTGAGTCTGACTGTGAGTCTGACTGTGAGTGTGTGAGTGTGTGTGTGAGTCTGACTGAGTCTGAGTGTGTGTGTGTGTGTGTGTGTGTGTGTGTGAGAGAGATGAGTAAGCTGAGTCTGACTGTGAGTCTGACTGTGACTGTGAGTGTGTGTGTGTGAGAGATGAGTGAGCTGAGTCTGACTGTGAGTCTGACTGTGAGTGTGACTGAGTGTGTGTGTGAGTCTGACTGTGAGTGTAACTGAGTGTGTGTGTGAGTGTAACTGAGTGTGTGTGTGAGTCTGACTGTGAGTCTGACTGTGACTGTGTGTGTGTGAGAGAGATGAGTAAGCTGAGTCTGACTGTGAGTCTGACTGTGACTGTGAGTGTGTGTGTGTGAGAGATGAGTGAGCTGAGTCTGACTGTGAGTCTGACTGTGAGTGTGACTGAGTGTGTGTGTGAGTCTGACTGTGAGTCTGACTGTGAGTGTAACAGTGTGTGTGTGAGTGTAACTGAGTGTGTGTGTGAGTCTGACTGTGAGTCTGACTGTGAGTCTGACTGTGAGTCTGACTGTGAGTCTGACTGTGAGTCTGACTGTGAGTGTGTGAGTGTGTGTGTGTGATGAGTGAGCTGAGTGTGACTCTGTGTGTGTGAGAGAGAGGAGTGAGCTGAGTCTGACTGTGAGTGTGTGTGTGTGAGAGAGAGGAGTGAGCTGAGTCTGACTGTGAGTGTGTGTGTGTGAGAGAGATGAGTGAGCTAAGTGT